>NC_041382.1:204682392-204701666 GCF_002162155.2 Triticum dicoccoides
TGCCGTCGCCGGAGCCGCCGTGCCGCCGCCTCGCCGACCCGTCGCCCGAGATTTGCCTCGTAATCCGCGTTGCCGGTTTTTTTAAAACCGATCGGTTTTTCGTCGGTTTTTTTAGGTTCCGTTTTTTTATTAGATCAGTTTTATTTTCGGTTGCCTGTTTTCTTTTGGACCGCCACCCAGGCTCAAAGGGATCATGAGACTAATCATGCTAGAAACTTCCGTGTGCAGCCACAAGCTATTATGGGCTCTAGCATAGTTGACTAAGTCGTGCGAACTCTTACAGTGGTAGACTAGCAGATGTAGGGGATGTAGGTGGTACGGTCTACCCGATCGTAAGGTGCTAGCACTTCTGAAAGACTATGTCTCGGTCATCCGTCTTCTCAAACACCATGTAGTGCGAGAAACCAAACGGAGGCGATCGAGTCTTGTGCGGAAAAGTGTGCAAACCTCTGCAGAGTGTATAAATTAATCATGGTTAGCTGTGTCCCCAGTTATGGACATCTTGAGTATCTAGTACTTGGATTATCATGTGAATCTCTACATGTTACTCTAAATTAATTTGTTGGGTTTTTGTTAATGATGATGCTTAATTGGGATTGAGGATGCTGTCATCACAAAGCTCTTGTAGCTAGGTGGAAGTGATTGGAGAATTCTGTCAATGACGCAATCATCCGGAAGATTAACTCCCAGTTGAATTAAATGATTATTATACCCAAACATTTTGAGTATATGCTCACTGACATAACTATTCTCCTCCATCTTGCAGCTATAGAACTTATTAGAGACTTCATATCTCTCAATCCGGGCATTTGCTTGAAATATTAGCTTCAACTCCTGGAACATCTCATATGCTCCATGACGTTCAAAACGTCGTTGAAGTCCCGATTCTAAGTCATAAAGCATGGCACACTGAACTATCGAGTAGTCATCAGCTTTGCTCTGCCAGACGTTCATAACATCTGGTGTTGCTCCAGCAACAGGCCTGGCACCCAGCGGTGCTTCCAGGACGTAATTCTTCTATGCAGCAATGAGGATAATCCTCAAGTTACGGACCCAGTCCGTATAATTGCTACCATCATCTTTCAACTTTGCTTTCTCAAGGAATGCATTAAAATTCAAAGGAACAATAGCATGGGCCACATCTATCTACAATCAAAAATAAACAAGCAAGATACTATCAGGTACTAAGTTCATGATAAATTTAAGTTCAATTAATCATATTACTTAAGAACTCCCACTTAGAAAGACATCCCTCTAATCTTCTAAGTGATCACGTGATCCAAATCAACTAAACCATAACCGATCATCACGTGAAATGGAGTAGTTTTCAATGGTGAACATCACTATGTTGATCATATCTACTATATGATTCATGCTCGACCTTTCGGTCTCAGTGTTCCGAGGCCATATCTACATATGCTAGGCTCGTCAAGTTTAACCTGAGTATTCTGCATGTGCAAAACTGGCTTGCACCCGTTGTATATGGACGTAGAGCTTATCACACCCGATCATCACATGGTGTCTGGGCACGATGAACTTTGGCAACGGTGCATACTCAGGGAGAACACTTTTATCTTGAAATTTAGTGAGCGATCATCTTATAATGCTACCGTCAATCAAAGCAAGATAAGATGCATAAAAGATAAACATCACATGCAATCAATATAAGTGATATGATATGGCCATCATCATCTTGTTCTTGTGATCTCCATCTCCGAAGCATCGTCATGATCACCATCGTCATCGGCGCGACACCTTGATCTCCATCGTAGCATCGTTGTCGTCTCGCCAATCTTATGCTTCCACGACTATCGCTGCCGCTTAGTGATAAAGTAAAGCATTACAACGCGATTGCATTGCATACAATAAAGCAACAACCATATGGCTCCTGCCAGTTGGCGATAACTCGGTTACAAAACATGATCATCTCATACAATAAAATTTAGCATCATGTATTGACCATATCACATCACAACATGCCCTGCAAAAACAAGTTAGACGTCCTCTACTTTGTTGTTGCAAGTTTTACGTGGCTGCTACGGGCTTAGCAAGAACCGTTCTTACCTACGCATAAAACCACAATGATAGTTTGTCAAGTTGGTGCTGTTTTAACCTTCGCAAGGACCGGGCGTAGCCACACTCGGTTCAACTAAAGTTGGAGAAACTGACACCCGCCAGCCACCTGTGTGCAAAGCACGTCGGTAGAACCAATCTCGTGTAAGCGTACGCGTAATGTCGGTCCGGGCCGCTTCATCCAACAATACCGCCGAACCAAAGTATGACATGCTGGTAAGCAGTATGACTTATATTGCCCACAACTCACTTGTGTTCTACTCGTGCATATAACATCAACACATAAAACCTAGGCTCTGATGCCACTGTTGGGGAACATAGTAATTTTCAAAAAAATTCCTACGCACATGCAAGATCATGGTGATGCATAGCAACGAGAGGGGAGAGTGTTGTCTACATACCCTCGTAGACCAGAAGCGGAAGCGTTAGCACAACGCGGTTGATGTAGTCGTACGTCTTCACGGACCGACCGATCAAGCACCGAAACTATGACACTTCCGAGTTCTAGCACACGTTCAGCTCGATGACGATCCCCGAACTCCGATCCAGCAAAGTGTCGGGGATGAGTCCCGTCAGCACGACGGTGTGGTGACGATCTTGATGTTTTACCATCGCAGGGCTTCGCCTAAGCACCGCTACAATATTATTGAGGACTATGATGGAGGGGGGCACCGCACATGGCTAAGAGATCAATGATCAACTGTTGTGTCTCTGGGGTGCCCCTGCCCCCGTATATAAAGGAGTGGAGGAGGGGGCCGGCCAAGGAGGGTGGCGCGCCCTAGGGGGAGTCCAACTCCCACCGGGAGTAGGACTCCCCTTTTTCCTATTAGGAGTGGGAGAGGGAAGGAAGAGGAAGGAGGGAGGAAGGAAAGGGGGGGCCGCCTCCCCTCCCAATTCGGATTGGGCTTGGGAGGGGGGCGCCCTCCCTTGCTCCTTTCCCCTCCTTTCCACTAAGGCCCAATAAGGCCCATATACCTCCCGGGGGGTTCCGATAACCTCCCGGTGATCCGGTATTGTCCCAATCTCACCGGAACCTTTCCGGTGTCCAAATATAGTCGTCCAATATATTGATCTTTATGTCTCGACCATTTCGAGACTCCTCGTCAAGTCCGTGATCACATCCGGGACTCTGAACAACCTCCGGTACATCAAAATATATATACTCATAATGAAACTGTTATCGTAACGTTAAGCGTGCGGACCCTACGGGTTCGAGAACAATGTAGACATGACCGAGACATGTCTCCGGTCAATAACCAATAGCGGAACCTGGATGCTCATATTGGTTCCTACATATTCTACGAAGATCTTTATCGGTCAGACTGCATAACAACATACGTTTGTTCCCTTTGTCATCGGTATGCTACTTGCCTGAAATTCGATCGTCGGTATCTCAATACCTAGTTCAATCTTGTTACTGGCAAGTCTCTTTACTCGTTCTGTAATACATCATCTTGCAACTAACTTATTAGTTGCATTGCTTGCAAGGCTTAAGTGATGTGCATTACCGAGAGGGCCCAGAGATACCTCTCCGACAATCGGAGTGACAAATCCTAATCTCGAAATACGCCAACCCAACATGTACCTTTGGAGACACCTGTAGAGCACCTTTATAATCACCTAGTTACGTTGTGATGTTTGGTAGCACACAAAGTGTTCCTCCGGTAAACGGGAGTTGCATAATCTCATAGTCATAGTGAGGGAGTCCTGGATTAGGGGGTGTTCGGGTAGCCAGACTATACCTTCAGCCGGACTCCAGGACTATGAAGATACAAGATTGAAGACCTTGTCCCGTGTCCGGATGGGACTTTCCTTGGCGTGGAAGGCAAGCTTGGCGATGCGGATATTCAAGATCTCCTACCATTGTAACCGACTCTGTGTAACCCTAACCCTATCCGGTGTCTATATAAACCGGAGGGTTGTAGTCCGTAGGTAATCAACTCCATACACAACAATCATACCATAGGCTAGCTTCTAGGGTTTAGCCTCCTTGATCTCGTGGTAGATCTACTCTTGTACTACCCATATCATCAATATTAATCAAGCAGGAGTAGGGTATTACCTCCATCGAGAGGGCCCGAACCTGGGTAAAAAACATCGTGTCCCTTGTCTCCTGTTACCATCCGGCCTAGACGCACAGTTCGGGACCCCCTACCCGAGATCCGCCAGTTTTGACACCGACATTGGTGCTTTCATTGAGAGTTCCTCTGTGTCGTCACCTTTAGGCCCGATGGCTCCTTTGATCATCAACAACGATACGGTCCAGGGTGAGACTTTTCTCCCCGGACAGATCTTCGTCTTCGGCGGCTTCGCTCTGCGGGCCAATTCGCTCGGCCACCTGGAGCAGATCGAAAGCTACGCCCCTGGCCATCAAGTCAGGTTTGGAAGCTTAAACTACATGGCTGACATCCGCGGGGACTTGTTCTTCGACGGGCTCGAGCCATGGCCAAGCGCGCCGCACTATCTCGAGGGGCATGATCTAGCTCTGCCCCCGGACAGTGTCCTAGAGGCCGCACACGCATCGGTTCCGACCCCTAACGCGGAGCCTATTACGCCAATTGAGGATGAGCGGTTGGACGTCACCTCGGGGGCTGCGATCCCGAAAGCGATCGAGCCGAACGCTAGCCCCGCACTTTGCACGACCCGTGACTCCGAGGATCCGGACTCCTCCCCGGACTCCGAACCCCCCGCGCCCCCGCCAATCGAATCCGATTGGGCGCCGATAATGGAGTTCACCGCCGCAGACATCTTTCAGCACTCGCCTTGTGGCGATATCCTGAACTCTCTCAAGTCTCTCTCCTTATCAGGAGAGCCCTGGCCGAACTACGGTCAGCGAGGATGGGATACCGACGATGAAGAAATTCAAAGCCCACCCACCACCCACTTGGTAGCCACTGTCGACAATTTAAACGACGTGCTCAACTTCGACTCTGGAGACATCGACAGCATGGATGACGATGCAGGAGATACCGACGAACCAACGCCCATAGGGCATTGGACAGCCACCTCATCTCACGATGTGTACATGGTGGATACCCCTAAAGGAAGTGACAACGAGGAAAAAGGGGATGGGATGGGAGATCGACCCCCCTAAAAGCAATCAAAGCGTCGGCGTAAACGCCGACCCAAGCCCCGCCTCGACAAAAACCCAGCCATAGAGCAGGACGAGCCGGTAGACGACGAGCAGGCCTTAGGGCAACCGTTCGAACAGGGAAACACGGATAGAGAAACCGAACATCCCTCCTCCGGCGAAAACGGCATTCCGGACGACCTCACGCCGAATAAACCTATGGAGGAGTAGAATCTCCACGAGAGGCTCGTTGCAACTGCACGCAGCCTAAAAAAGCAGAAGCGGAAGCTAAAAACAGCGGAAGATGCACTCCAGATTAGATGGAGCAAAGTAATCAATACCACAGATAAGTACGGCGACAGTCGCCGCACTAAAAGCTATCCGAAAAGAAAGCTACTGCCTGAATTCGACGAAGAGGCCCTAGAGCCCTCGCATTCAAAAAATTAAAAAGCCACACGGTCGGATAGACAACCCCATAAAGTGGCAAGCGGCGCCGCACCTAAATCGGCATGCGACCCACTTAAGGATCCGCATCATGGCCCAGTCAGGTCCATTTATGGGCCAAAAAAGCAAGCTCTCGTAAGCAACGCTATGAAGCCATCATCGGAATTCCGCATACCCAAATACAGGGGCGCCGCACACCCCCTATGTTTCACCGATGAGGTCCTGGACTATGAATTCCCAGAGGGATTCAAACCCGTAAACATAGAGGCATATGATGGAACAACAGACCCTGGAGTTTGGATCGAGGATTATATCCTCCACATACACATGGCTAGAGGAGATGATCTCCACGCCATAAAATATCTACCCCTTAAGCTTAAAGGGCCAGCCCGGCATTGGCTTAAAAGCCTTCCCGAAAACACAATTGGAAGCTGGGAAGAGCTCGAGGATGCTTTCCGAGCAAACTTTCAAGGGACCTATGTCCGCCCTCCGGATGTAGACAATCTTAGTCACATAACTCAACAACCCAGAGAATCAGCTCGGCAGTTCTGGAATAGATTCCTCACTAAAAAGAATCAGATAGTCGATTGTCCGGACGCCGAAGCCTTAGCAGCTTTCAGGCATAACGTCCGAGACGAATGGCTCGCCAGACACCTCGGCCAAGAAAAGCCAAGAACAATGGCCGCACTAACAAGCCTCATGACCCGCTTTTGTGCAGGGGAGGACAGCTGGTTGGCAAGGTGCAGCCCCAGCGACCCAAGTACATCCAAAACTAGGGATGGAAACGGAAAACTGCGACGCAACAAGGACCGTCGCTGGACTAAGGACAAAAGTCCAAAGAGCACGGCAGTCAATGCCGGATTCAAAGGCTCACGACAAAATCAGGCAAAATCGCCCCCCCCCCCCAGGATAACAGGGACGATCCATCCAACCTAAATAAAATCCTGGATAGGATATGTCAGATACATAGTACTCCTGGGAAGCCTGCTAACCATACCCACAGAGACTGTTGGGTTTTCAAACAATCCGGCAGACTCAATGCCGAACACAAGGGGCTCGACACACCAAGCAAAGACGAGGACGAACCCCAAAAGCAGAGCACCAGGAAACAAAAGAACTTCCCACAAGAAGTAAAAATAGTGAACTCACTTCACATAACAAAACGTGCGGCGCCCGTAAAGGTATGCACCACACGGCCCATCCCCAAAGGGTCCTGCCACTGGTTGTCAAAACCGATCATCTTCGATTAGCTAGATTATTCTAGGAATATCAAGAATGTAGGCTGGACTGCCTTGATACTCGATCCAATAATTGGCGGACTCCAGTTTTCAAATGTCCTTATGGACGGCGGCAGTGGACTAAACCTGATATATCAGGATACAATCCAGCACATGGGGATAAACCCAGCAAGAATCCGCCACAGCAAAACCTCCTTTCAAGGGGTAATACCTGGTCCGGACACCCATTGTATGGGTTTTCTCCGGCTCGAAGTCATATTCGGCTTTGCCGATAACCTCCGCCGCGAAAAGCAGACCTTCCATATCGTCCCGTTCTCAAGTCGCTATCAAGCACTACTGGGACGCGAAGCTTTCGCTCGCTTTAACGCAATACCGCATTATGCATCTCTTACGCTTAAGATGCCCGGTCCACGAGGCATCATCTCTTTGAAGGGGAAGCACTAAAGTGCGCCTCCCCAAGTGGAGGACTGTGCGGCCGCTTTGACAACCCCACAGCAAAATGGCCTCACCGGCCAAAAAACTTCGAAATAGGTCATTCAAGACCACGAACGCGGATAGACGAGTTCGGTGCAAAATCATCATTGATGCAGGCCTAGAAGCCATATACCCCCGCACTAGGGGCTCCACGCATATACAATAAGAGACAATAAAGCTCAATCTTATATATCTTACTTTATACTTTGCTTATTTCAAACTTTTTCGGCACAACCCGTTTTCAACTCAGTTCCTCTCTTTTACAGATGAACGTCGTGCGGCGCCCATCCAGGATACGGCACAACGGAGACACAGGCGCAGACGTGCAGTAGGGACCCGTCCTAAAGGATTCTTTTTAGATTAAGACCCTGCGTAAACCTTTTTTACTGTCTCTTGTTGCTACACATCCCCTGGTTTTTTTCTTTCTGATATAACCAAGGAGGAGGCTGGCGTCTTGGCATGTGGCCACGTCAGAATTTTTGCACGTACCTAGACACTAGGGGCTTTTTTAATAAAGAGTGTTATTTTGCCCGCACTCATAAAGACCGAACACCTTAGGGAGTGTTCGGCGTCGCGAGTTTTGGCATTATATGCATCAGCTCCGAATCATGTCTTTGGTCCAATGTTGGGTTACCCGGCTCCTGAGTTCGGCTACCTTACGTTCCGCTCTATCGGCTAAGGTAGCACCAGGAGAACTACTGCGATTGTGCCCCGGTTCGGCCGGGCGAGCACCTCAGTAGAGAAAGCCGAAAACTGACTGTCATGATGTAGCGTGAGACTGGTCAGCCACTCGATGACCTGTCGGAATCTATCGGATTCCTCCGCTTTAACGAAGGGCCACTTCCCGGTCAGGCACATACGCGCCCCGAAGTCAGACGAGCGCAGTTGCCACCAAGGAGCTACCTAAATAGTCTCATTGTCAAACTCCTATGGCTAAGTGAAAGTGTTAAAGCATTATAGTCCGGTTGCCTAGCCCACTGCGCTATCACCTCCTTTGTAGGACCAAGACGTTGGGTTAAGTGTGAAAATGCGTCTTCTGCGAGCACCCCCGCACTATGTGCATGGGGGCTGAAGCCAACGACTGCCATCTTTCAGATTCTATATATATATATATATATATATATATATATATATATATATATATATATATATATATATATATATATCTTAAAACAGCCGCACATGAGGTGTCCCCAATACTTGGAGGCACAAGTATAAAAAAGGCCACTACAGTTTATCAAAATATTACTTTATAATTACATATGCTATCATAGCATAGCATCTTTCGGGCACTGCGTCTCTATTACACCAGCGCCTTTAAGAACTTCCTGAAAATAGTGCTCGAAGGGAACTCGGCTTTTGTCCGAATCTCGGGACACAACAACGGTGGTCTCCATCTCTTCCCAGTATGTCTTAACACGGGCAAGAGCCATCCTAGCGCCCTCTATGCATGTTGACCTCTTCATTGCATTTATACGCGGCACCGCGTCAAGGAATTGCTGCACCAAGCTGAAATAACTCTTCGGCTCCGATCTCCCCGGCCACAGGTGACCCATGACGTACTTCATGGCAAGTCCGGACAATCTATTCAGTTCGGCCCATTGAGCCAAGCGATCGTCCACTGCCAGTGGACGCTCTGGATTGTGGAACTGTGACCAGAAAAGCTTTTCCACTTCGCGATCTTTTAGATCTCGAAAGTGTTCAGTCGCATCAGCAGCACTTGCTGCCAAATGCAGATAGGTGTCCTCCACACTCCACATCCGGTCCAACGGAGCAAACTTCGGATCACAAAACTTCCTCCGCAGCATAAAGGGCTTTCCAGCCGCAATCTGTTCGGCCTGAGGCAGCTCCTCCTTCGCAGCTCTCATCGCAGAGGGAGCGTCCTTGGCATCGGCAATGGCCTTCTCTAAGTCCGTCTGTCTCTCCCGGTCTTCTTTCTCAAGAAGTTTGCAACGGTCTACAGTGCTCTTTAACTTCTCGGCCATCTCGGCCATCTCTTCTTTGCTTCGGCAGTGAGCAGCCTGTTCGGCTCTCAGCTCTTCAAGGGCCTTCTCGGCAGCCGCATCGCTTTTTCTGGCTTGCTCCTTAGCTCGGGCAAGTTCTGCCCTAAGATTCTCCATGGCGGTCGTACCATCTGCGTCAAGCACACACATTGTAAGACACTGGCATGAAGCTCCTCTTACCTGATGCCGCCCGAAGAATTACATACCTTGAGCCTCATCAAGCCGCTTGTTGACAAGCGCGATGTAGGCATCTGCCATGTCCAGTTGCCACTTTAGTTCGGCCACATCATCAGTTCAGCTTGATTCCGGACACCTCGCCACCTACATTCAAGGGCGACATCTTAGACCTGGGATTATGATCCTCTGCGTGCCTTCATTTCTTGACAACGCGCAGAGTCTCAGGGGCTACTATCTACACAGGGCGCATCTTACTTATGCGCAACTGACAAGAGTGTACATTATCTAATGTACCTCAAAACCCGTCAGTAAACTTTTGACGGCCTCATGCAATCCGCTTTCTGCGGATGAAATCCTTTCAATCACCGTGCCCATCAATGCACGGTGCTCCTCTGAGATAGAAGCTCGCCCCAGCAGAATCTTTAGCTCCTCCGGCCGAGCACCAGACGGTGCCAGACTTGTCCTATGGCCTCTTTCGAAGGCCGGATGCGGAGAGCCTTGGGGGGCCACATAGCTATCTTCCGCCCCTGCCGGATTCAGAGAAACCCTCCACGACGACACCTCAGGGTCGCCCGCCTCGCTAGGCGGTAGGGCAGGGGGAGGCGTCCCGCTCTGCTGAGAAGGGCTGAGGTCCGAGCTACAAGGTAAAATTTCGGTTAATCTTCTCAGATATAAATCAAGGATTTCTTTCATCCCTCAAAAGGAAAACCTCTCTCTACTTACGGCTCGCTGGAGGGCTGATCCCTTTGAGGGCATAGTTCGGCCGAGGAACTCCCCGGCGTCGGATCCTCTGACGAGGATTTTCTCCCCCGCTTCGGGGCCATGGTCTCCGGGTCGTCAGAGGCGGCCCTCTTCTTCCCCTTGGAGAGGAATTGTCGGTTCCTCCCTTCGGAGCAGCCTCCTTCGAGGAGGCCATAGTTCCCTTGTCCTTCCCCTTACTTCCCTCCAAAGGCATTATCTTCAACATCCTGACAAGCACGGGATCCGGCCTAGTTTCGGGAAGGGGAGCCGGACACCTGATCAGCTTTGCCTTCGCTATCCACTCCTGTTTAAAAGGACAGCTCTTTTAGGGGCAAGTTTATGACGATTATATGGGTAGTAGGTCCGGGCACAAGGTTACTTACTTGGGTATCCGGGCGATTGCAGCTTAGGCCTGCGTCCTCGGTCAAATTCGGACACATCATTTGTGATCCGAAGAACCGTTTATACATCTCCACGGGCGTTGCACCCATAAAATGCTGGAGAGCTCGTGGTCCCTCCGGATTAAACTCCCACAGACGAAGGGAGTGACGTTTGCAGGGCAGTGTTCGGCGAATCAGCATGACCTGCGTCACCTTGACCAGGTTGAGATCTCTTTCTAAGAGATCCCTGATGCGGCCCTGCAACAAGGGCACGTCTTTGGATAACCCCCAATCTAATCCTTTGTTGACCCATGATGCTAGCCGTGATGGGGGACCCGAGCGAAAGGCAGGAGGTGCCGCCCACTTAGCGCTCCTGGGAGCGGTGATATAGAACCATTCTCATTGCCACAAGCCGAGCTCCTCTTGAAAGGAGCCCTCGGGCCATGGAGCATCAGCATTCTTACTTATGACAGCGCCTCCGCACTCTGCGTGCCGTCCCTCGATCATCTTCGGCTCCACTCCAAAAGTCTTGAGCCATAATCCGAAGTGAGGAGTAACATGGAGGAACGCTTCGCACACAATGATGAATGAGGAAATGTGGAGGATGGACTCTGGAGCTAAGTCATGAAATTTCAGCCCGTAATAAAACAGCAGCCCCCTCACGAAGGGATCCATCGGGAAGCCTAACCCTCGAAGGAAGTGAGACATGAACACTATGCTCTCACCGGGCTGGGGACTGGGAATAGCCTGCCTTTGAGCAGGCAGCCTATGCGAAATTTCGGCGGTCAAGAACTTAGCCTCTCTCAACTTTAGCACGTCCTCCTCCGTGACGGAGGAGGGCATCCATCGGCCTTGAAGGTCGGAACCGGACATTATCGAAGGTCCGAAGCGCCTGGAATCTGGAGCCTAGGGTGTTGGAACTCGAGGCGACGGGCGAACTCGTTTGAGATTGGAAAAAAGGAGTAAGGCCTTGGTCTCTTTACAAGAGGTTGAATACCAGGAGCCCTCCCCGTAACCGTTTGGGACTCGCCTTTAATCGAGAAAACATGCTAACGGGCACGATTGGGTTACCCACGTCCGTATTGATGAGAATCCCGTAAAAGGGGGGCACACGATATCTGCTTTGACAAGACGTGCCAAGGAAACCGCCTCGCAAAACACGCTGAGGTGGAAAAGTGAAAACGATTCGAGTAAAGGACTTAGCTGTAGTGTGATGACGCACTACGGAATACGTCAGCAGATTTGATTTGTGTCAATATTATTATCTCTATGGCAATATGTGGAAGCTTATTTTGCAGAGCCGGACACTACTCTTGGTGTTTACAATCTTCTATGAAGGACTTGGAGGAGGAACCCGCCTTGCAATGCCGAAGACAATTTGCGCGCTGGACTCGTCGTCATTGAAGCCTGGTTCAGGGGCTACTGAGGGAGTCCTGGATTAGGGGGTGTTCAGGTAGCCGGACTATACCTTCAGTCGGACTCCAGGACTATGAAGATACAAGATTGAAGACCTCGTCCCGTGTCCGGATGGGACTTTCCTTGGCGTGGAAGGCAAGCTTGGTGATGCGGATATTCAAGATCTCCTACCATTGTAACCGACTCTGTGTAACCCTAACCCTATCCGGTGTCTATATAAACTGGAGGGTTGTAGTCCGTAGGCAATCAACTCCATACACAACAATCATACCATAGGCTAGCTTCTAGGGTTTAGCCTCCTTGATCTCGTGGTAGATCTACTCTTGTACTACCCATATCATCAATATTAATCAAGCAGGAGTAGGGTATTACCTCCATCGACAGGGCCCGAACCTGGGTAAAAAACATCGTGTCCCTTGTCTCCTGTTACCATCCGGCGTAGACGCACAGTTCGGGACCCCCTACCCGAGATCCGCCGGTTTTGACACCGACATTGGTGCTTTCATTGAGAGTTCCTCTGTGTCGTCACCTTTAGGCCCAATGGCTCCTTTGATCATCAACAACGAGACGGTCCAGGGTGAGACTTTTCTCCCCGGACAGATCTTCGTCTTCGACGGCTTCGCTCTGCGGGCCAATTCGCTCGGCCATCTGGAGCAGATCGAAAGCTACGCCCCTGGCCATCAAGTCAGGTTTGGAAGCTTAAACTACACGGCTGACATCCGTGGGGACTTGATCTTCGACGGGCTCGAGCCATGGCCAAGCGCGCCGCACTATCTCGAGGGGCATGATCTAGCTCTGCCCCCGGACAGTGTCCTAGAGGCCGCACACGCATCGGTTCTGACCCCTAACGCGGAGCCTATTGCGCCAATTGAGGATGAGCGGTTGGACGTCACCTCGGGGGCTGCGATCCCGAAAGCGATCGAGTCGAACGCTAGCCCCGCACTTTGCACGACCCGTGACTCCGAGGATCCGGACTCCTCCCCGGACTCCGAACCCCCCGCGCCCCCGCCAATCGAATCCGATTGGGCGCCGATAATGGAGTTCACCGCCGCAGACATCTTTCAGCACTCGCCTTGTGGCGATATCCTAAACTCTCTCAAGTCTCTCTCCTTATCAGGAGAGCCCTGGACGAACTACGGTCAGCAAGGATGGGATACAGACAATGAAGAAATTCAAAGCCCACCCACCACCCACTTGGTAGCCACTATCGACAATTTAAACGACGTGCTCAACTTCGACTCCGGAGACATCGACAGCATGGATGACGATGTAGGAGATACCGACGAACCAACGCCCATAGGGCATTGGACAGCCACCTCAGCTCACGATGTGTACATGGTGGATACCCCTAAAGGAAGCGACAACGAGGAAAAAGGGGATGGGACGGGAGATCGACCCCCCGAAAAGCAATCAAAGCGTCGGCGTAAACGCCGACCCAAGCCCCGCCTCGACAAAAACCCAGCCATAGAGGGCCCGAACCTGGGTAAAAAACATCGTGTACCTTGTCTCCTGTTACCATCCGGCCTAGACGCACAGTTCGGGACCCCCTACCCGAGATCCTCCGGTTTTGACACCGACACATAGGAACATGTATAAGTCATGAAGAAAGCAATAGCAACATACTAAACGATCGGGTACTAAGCTAATGGAATGGGTCATGTCAATCATATCATTCTCCTAATGATGTGATCCCGTTAATCAAATGACAACCCATGTCTATGGTTAGGAAACTTAACCATCTTCGATTAACAAGCTAGTCAAGTAGAGGCATACTAGTGACACTTTGTTTGTCTATGTATTCACACAAGTATTACGTTTCCGGTTAATACAATTCTAGCATGAATAATAAACATTTATCATGATATAAGGAAATAAATACTAACTTTATTATTGCCTCTAGGGCATATTTCCTTCAGGAAGGATGGGAAAAGTGCATATAATCCATGGACTCAACATTAGTCATAAAGAACTCATATACTTATTGCAAAAATCTAGAAGTTATCAAAGCAAAGTATTACGTGCATGCTCCTAGGGGGATAGATTGTTAGGAAAAGACCATCGCTCGTCCCCGACCGCCACTCATAAGGAAGACAATCAATAAATAAATTCTGCTCCGACTTCATCACATAACGGTTCACCATACGTGCATGCTACGGGAATCACAAACTTTAACACAAGTATTCTTTAAATTCACAACTACTAAACTAGCATAACTCTAATATTATCACCTCCATATCTCAAAACAATTATCATGCTTCAATCTTCTCTTAGTATTCAACGCACTCAAAAGAAAATTTCACATATCTTGAACACCAAGCATATTTATATTAAGCAAAGTACCATGCTATTAAGACTCTCAAAATAATTTAAGTGAAGCATGAGAGATCAATAGTTTCTTTAAAAAAACCACCACTGTGCTCTAAAAGATCTAAGTGAAGCACATAGAGCAAAATTATAACGCTCAAAAGATATAAGTGAAGCACATAGAGCAAAACTACATAGCTCAAAAGATATAAGTGAAGCACATAGAGTATTCTATCAAAATTTAATTCATAGATGACTCTCTCAAAAGGTGTGTACAGCAAGGATGATTGTGGCATACTAACAAACAAAGACACAAATAATACAAGACGCTCCAAGCAAAACACATATCATGTTGGTGAATAAAAAATATAGCTCCAAGTAAATTACCGATGGAAGTGGACGAAAGAGGGGATGCCTTCCGGGGCATCCCCAAGCTTTGACTTTCTGGTGTCCTTCGATTATCTTGGGTGTTACATGGGCATCCCCAAGCTTAGGCTCTTTCCACTCCTTGTTCCATAATCCATCAAAAGAACTCACCCAAAACTTGAAAACTTCACAACACAAAACTCAAAATAGAAAACTCATGAGCTCCGTTAGCGAAAGAAAACAAACGACCACTTCAAGTTACTGTAATGAACTCAATATTTACTTGTATTGGTGTTAAACCTACTGTATTCCAACTTCTCTATGGATTATAAACTATTTTACTAGCCATAGATTCATCAAAATAAGCAAACAACACACAAAAAACAGAATCTGTCAAAAACAGAACAGTCTGTAGTAATCTGTAGCTAGCGCAAGATCTGGAACCCCAAAAATTCTAAAATAAATTGCTGGACGTGAGGAATTTATCTATTAATCATATTCAAAAAGAATTAACTAAATAGCACTCTTCAAATAAAAATGACAGCAGTTCTCGTGAGCGCTAAAGTTTCTGTTTTTTACAGCAAGTTCAATAAGACTTTCCCCAAGTCTTCCCAACGGTTCTACTTGGCACAAACACTAATTAAACACAAAAAACACAACCAAAACAGAGGCTAAATAATTTATTTATTAAATAATAGGAAGGATAAATATTGGGTTGTCTCCCAACAAGCGCTTTTTTTTAAATCCTTAAAGCTAGGCATTGATAATTTTAATGATGCTCACAAGAAAGACAAGAATTGAAGCACAAAAGGAGCATCATAAAGCATGTGACAAACACATCTAAGTCTAACATACTTCCTATGCATAGGCATCTTAAAGGCAAACAAATTATCATAGCAAGCAAAAACTAGCATATGAAAGGAAGCGGAAAGAAATAATAGCAATCTCAAAATAACGAGAGGTAATTTAGTAACATGAAAATTTCTACCACCATATTTTCCTCTCTCGTAATAATTATATGTAGGATCATAAGCAAATTCAACAAAATAGCTATCACAAAAAATATTTTCAACACGATCCACATGCATGCAAAGTTGGCACTCTTTCAAAATAGTGGGATCTAAAGTTGACACTCTTCCAAACCCACTTTCAATAATATTGCAAACACTATTATCAATCCTATATTCATCATGGGGTTTAAATAGATTTTCAAGATCATAAGAAGAATCACCCCAATCATAATCATTGCAACAAGTAGTAGACATAGCAAAACTAGCATCCCCAAGCTTAGGGTTTTGCATCTTATTAGCACAATTGACACCAAGAGAATTTATAATAAAATCATTGCAATCATGCTTTTTATTCAAAGATCTATCATGAGTCACTTCATAAAGCACTTCATCACGATTTTCAGATTTACGAATTTCAGGCAAAAGCTTATAAAGATAATCTAGTGCATCCAAATCACTAGGAATTGGTTCATCATAATTGGATCCCTTAAAAAGATTGGCAAGCGGATGTGGATCCATAGATCTTAAGTTCTCTGTTTAGTAATAAATAAACAACTATTCCAACCATACGAGCAAACAAGAAACGGGCAAAAGAGGCAATTAGAGAGGGAGGATAGAGAGAGAGAGGGCGAATAAAACGACAAGGGTGAATTGGGGGAGAGGAAAACGAGAGGCAAATGGCAAATAATGTAATGTGAGAGATAGGGATTGTGATGGGTACTTGGTATACTGACTTTTTGCGTAGACTCCCCGGCAATGGCGCTAGGAATCCTTCTTGCTACGTCTTGAGCTTGCGTTGGTTTTCCCCGAAGAGGAAGGGATGATGCAGCAGAGTAGCGTAAGTATTTCCCTCAGTTTTTGAGAACCAAGGTATCAATCCAGTAAGAGCCCACGCTCAAGTCCCTCGTACCTGCACAAAGCGATAGCTACCCGCAACCAACGCGATTAGGGGTTGTCAAGCCCTTCACGGTCACTTACGAGAGTGAGATCTGATAGATAGAATATTTTTGGTATTTTTGATATAAAGATGCAAAGTAAAAAGTAAAAGCGAAGTAAATAGCAAAACAATATAAAAGTGATGGAGATTGATATGATGAGAATAGACCCAGGGGCCATAGGTTTCACTAGTGGCTTCTCTCGAGAGCATAAGTTTTCTACGGTGGGTGAACAAATTACTGTTGAGCAATTGACAGAATTGAGCATAGTTATGAGAATATCTAGGCATGATCATGTATATAGGCATCACGTCCGTGACAAGTAGATCGAAACGATTCTGCATCTACTACTATTACTCCACTCATCCACTGCTATCCAGCATGCATCTAGAGTATTAAGTGAAAAACACAGTAACGCTTTAAGCAAGATGACATGATGTAGAGAGATAAATTCATGCAATATGAAATAAACCCCATCTTGTTATCCTCGATGGCAACGATACAATGCGTGTTTTGCTGCCCCTTCTATCACTGGGAAAGAACACCGCAAGATCGAACCCAAAGCTAAGCACTTCTCCCATGGCAAGAACTACCAATCTAGTTGGCCAAACCAAACGGATAATTCGAAGAGACTTGCAAAGATAACCAATCATACATAAAAGAATTCAGAGAAGATTCAAATATTGTTCATAGATAGACTTGATCATAAACCCACAATTCATCGATCTCAACAAACACACCGCAAAAGAAGAAGATTGCATCGAATAGATCTCCACGAGAGAGGGAGAGAACATTGTATTGAGATCCAAAAAGAGAGAAGAAGCCATCTAGCTACTAACTATGGACCCGGTGGTCTGAGGTAAACTACTCACACTTCATCAGAGAGGCTATGATGATGTAGAAGCCCTCCGTGACGACGGCCCTCTCCGGCGGAGCTCCGGAACATGCCCCAAGATGAGATCTCGTGGATACAGAAAGTTGCGGTGGTGGAATTAGGTTTTGGCTCCTGTTCTGATCGTTTGGGGGTACGTGGGTATATATAGGAGGAAGGAGTACGTCGGTGGAGCACCGAGGGTCCCACGAGGCAAGGGGCGCGCCCTAGGGGGCGCCCCTACCCTCGTGAGCACCTCTTTGCTTCCTTGCAGTAGGGTCCAAGTCTCCTGGATCACGTTCGGTGATAAAATCACGTTCCCGAAGATTTTATTCCGTTTGGACTCCGTTTGATATTCCGTTTCTTCGAAACACCGAAATAGGCAAAAAAACAGCAATTCTGGGTTGGGCCTCCGGTTAATAGGTTAGTCCCAAAAATAATATAAAAGTGGAAAATAAAGCCCAATATAGTCCAAAACAGTAGATAATATAGCATGGAGCAATCAAAAATTATAGATACGTTGGAGACGTATCAATAACCTAGGGCGATTAGGCACTAGCTCCAGTTCATCGATATAATGTAGGCATGTATTCTGTAAATAGTCATACATGCTTATGGAAAGAACTTGCATGACATCTTTTGTCCTACCCTCCCGTGGCAGCGGGGTCCTATTGGAAACTAAGGGATATTAAGGCCTCCTTTTAATAGAGAACTAGAACAAAGCATTAGCACACGGTGAATACATGAACTCCTCAAACTACGGTCATCACCAGGAGTGGGCCCGACTATTGTCACTCCGGGGTTGCCGGATCATAACACATAGTAGGTGACTATAACTTGCAAGATCGGATCTAGAACATGGATATAATGGTGATAACATAAATGGTTCAGATCTGAAATCATGGCACCCAGACCCAAAGTGACAAGCATTAAGCATGGAAAATTCATAGCACCATCAATCTAAGAATATAGTGGAAACTAGGGATCAAGCCCTAACAAAACTAACTTGATTACATGATGAATCTCATCCAACTCCTCACCGACCAGCGAGCCTACGAAGGAATTACTCACTCCCGATGGGGAGCATCATGGAATTGGCGATGGAGAAGGGTTGGTGATGAGGAAGAACGAAGATCCCCCTCTCCGGAGCCCTAAACGGACTCCAGATCTACCCTCCCGAGGAAGAACAGGGCTTGGGCGGCAGCTCCGTCTCGTGGATCACAATAATTCTTTCTGCCTGATTTTTTTCTGGAAAAATAGGATTTTATAGCATCGGTTTCAGGGTCTGTGGGGCCACCAGGTGGGGACAACCCACCTGGGCGCGCGATGTGACACCCGGATAATTAGACTACAGTAATTCCCTGCTAATGATGCCATGTCACCTCGGTTACTGTTGATAAACTCGCGTCAGTTCAAAACCCAGTTCAAATTTCAAATTTTAAAGTAAAACCAAACCATAAAAGTTTTCAAACAATAAACCAAAAATGTTCGGGTTGTGGCAAATATTCCATACTAAATATTTGTGAAGAAAACCACACTTTTGTAAAGTATATAAGTGCACTATATTAAGTAAAATAGTAGCAAAAACGATTATTTAAATACCTTTTATGATTAATAAAATGTCAAACTAAGTTATTTGGGGTCTAGACTTTTTGTGGCTATGGGCTAAGTTGAAATTCAAATTTTGATAGTAAGTGTATATTTACTAAAATAAAATAGGAAGGGATAAATAAAAAGAAAAGAAATAAAACAAAGCAAAACAAAAAAAGGAC
>NC_041382.1:204701909-204702630 GCF_002162155.2 Triticum dicoccoides
GCCCCAGTGCGCCCGGACCCGGCCGCCTCGTCCCAGCGTCCCATCGTTGGCGTCGCCCGTCTTCGCCGTCGCCGGTGTCGCCCGTCTCCGCCGTCGCCTCTCCGTCTCCTCCCCACGCCGGACCTCCTCGACCTCCTCCCCGACGGCCTCCCCAAGCCACGTTACGCCCCATCACCGCTCGCCGTCTCTGGTGCCACCTCGCCGATGCCGCCCCACTGCCTCTTCCTCACCGGTCCTCCCCGAGCACCGCTACCCGAACCCCTACCGCCTGCGGTGAGGCCCCCGGCCTCCTCTCTCTCACTCGCGCCTGACCGCCCGCCGCCTCCTGCTGCTCGCTCACCGTGGCCGAAGCCCCTCGCGCGCGCGCCCGCGCGGGGATGGGCTCGCAGCTGCCCACTGCTGTCGT
This sequence comes from Triticum dicoccoides, assembly GCF_002162155.2. Lineage (NCBI taxonomy): Eukaryota > Viridiplantae > Streptophyta > Magnoliopsida > Poales > Poaceae > Triticum > Triticum dicoccoides. Next base: position 204,702,316 of record NC_041382.1, read on the forward strand.
TACCGCCCGTGGCCACTCCGACCATTGCCTTGGACCACGCGCCCCGCATGCTTGCTCGCCTCTGTCGCCTGCCGCCGTCCTCGCTTCTGGTCGCGCCCTCTCCGGCACCGCCTCCCGCTACGCCCGCGGCCCTCCCCCTCGCCTCGCTCCCACACCCGCCTGCGTGCACCCCCTTTGTTGCAGCTGCTCTGCTTCTGCTGCACAGCCGGCTATCGCGCCCTGGGCAGCCCCCGACAGCGCCCCCACCCCTACTCCTCGCACCACTGCACTGCCCCATGCCCCGCCATTCCCGCACACAGCCGTAGCCCCTCGCGC
>NC_041382.1:204703070-204708342 GCF_002162155.2 Triticum dicoccoides
GACGACTCAGGCCGGCCGCGCCCCCCTCGCCGCGCCGCTCCGACGCCCTACTGTTGGCCTGGGCGGGCGCCCGCTCGTGGTCGCGCCTGCACGCCCGTTCGCTCGTTAGCCCCTTGGCCCAATGACATGTGGGGCCTAGCCCAGAACGATTTAAAATAAATAATAATTAATTAATTAAATAATTAATTAATTAATTAATTAAAGAATTAATTAATTTTGATTAATTAAACTAAACATCTAATTAACTTAATTAATCATGATTAATAAACCTAATTAATTAACTAACCTAATTAATTTGTTAACTAAACTACTTAACTAGGTTAATTAGTAGTCAGTCAATGACAGGTGGGACCCACCTGTCAGGTTGACCAGGTCAACGGTCAACATTGACTGCTGACGTCATGCTGACGTCAGCATGCACTGTTCTTGATAATGTTGAATTTAAATAATTAAATAAATCCTAAAAATGATTTAAATCTTTTAAAATTAATGTAAAATAAACCGTAGCTCGGATGGAAAAACTTTGTACAAGAAAGTTGCTCAGAATGACGAGACAAATCCGGATACGCAGCCCGTTCGTCCGCCACGCATCCCTAGCATAGCGAACACGCAACTTTCCCCCTGCGATTCATCTGTCCAAAAATGCGAAACACCGGGGATAATTTCCCGGATGTTTCCCCCCTTCCCCGGTACCACCTCGTACCGTGTTAGGGCACGCCTAGCACTGCTACTTGTCATGTCATGCATCGCTATGCATCTGTTTGCTTAATATTTGTTGTTTCTTCCCCCTCTTCTCTCGCTAGACACCGAGACCGACGCCGCTGCTACCCAGTACGACTATAGTGTTGACGACCCTTCTCTCTTATCAGAGCAACCAGGCAAGCCCCCCCCCTTGATCCCCAGATATCGCCTACTCTTCTCTCTACTTCTTGCATTAGAGTAGTGTAGCTTGTTACTGCTTTCCGTAATCCTATTCTGATGCATAGCATGTCATTGTTGCTACAACTATTGATACCTTACCTGCAATCCTAAATGCTTAGTATAGGATGCTAGTTTACCATCAGTGGCCCTACATTCTTGTCCGTCTGCCATGCTATACTATCGGGCCGTGATCACTCGGGAGGTGGTCACGGGTATATAATTACATACATAATATATGATACTTGTGGTGACTAAAGACGGGTCGGCTCGAAGAGTACCCGCGAGTGATTCACGGATTGGGTCCGAAAGGACGTTTGTCCCGACGGCCCTCTGAGTGGATCTTTGTGGCGGAGCGACAGGGTAGGTTGAGACCACCTAGGAGAGAGGTGGGCCTGGCCCTGGTCGGCATCCGTGGTTATTTCAAAATAACACGCTTAATGAAATCTTGGTATTTGATCTGAGTCTGGCTGCTGGCCTATACGCACTAACCAACTACGTAGGAACAGTTATGGGCACTCGACGTCGTGGTATCAGCCGAAGCCTTCGTGACGTCAGCGACTGAGCGGCGCGTGCCGCATTGGACCGTAAGCCTGCTCTTGTATTAAGGGGGCTAGGTCTGCTTCTGGCCGCCCTCGCAACGTGCAGGTGTGCAATGGGCGATGGGCCCAGACCCCTGCACCATAGGATTTAGACCAGCGTGCTGACCTCTCTGTTGTGCCTAGGTAGGGCTGCGACGTGTTGATCTCCCGAGGCCGGGCAAGACCCAGGAAAGTGTGTCTGGACAAAGGGGATCGAGCGTGTTGGGAAATGTGGTGCACCCTTGCAGGGAAGTTAATCTATTCGAATAGTCGTGATCTTCAGTAACAGGACGACTTGGAGTTGTACCTTGACCTTATAACAACTAGAACCGGATACTTAATAAAGCACACCCTTCCAAGTGCCAGATACAACCCGGTGGTCGCTCTTTAACAGGGCGACGAGGAGAGGATCCCCGGGTAGGATTATGCTACACGATGCTACTTGGTGAACTTACCTTCTACTCTCTTCTACATGCTGTAAGATGGAGGTGGCTAGAAGCGTAGTCTTCGAAAGGACTAGCTATCCCCCTCTTATTCCGGCATTCTGCAGTTCAGTCCACATATGATACCCCTTTTCCATTTGATACCAATGCATACATATGTAGTGTAGCTCCTTGCTTGCGGGTACTTTGGATGAGTACTCATGGTTGCTTTATTCCCCCTTTTCCCCCTTCCTATACCCGATTGCTGCGACCAGACGATGGAGTCCAGGAGCCAGACGCCACTGTTGATGACGACTCCTACTACTCTGGAGGTGCCTGCTACTACGTGCAGCCCGTTGGCGACGACCACGAGTAGTTTAGGAGGATCCCAGGCAGGAGGCATGCGCCTCTTTCGATATGTATCCCAGTTTGTGCTAGCCTTCTTAAGGCAAACTTGTTTAACTTATGTCTGTACTCAGATATTGTGGCTTCCGCTGACTCGTCTATGATCGAGCTCTTGTATTCGAGCCCTCAAGGCCCCTGGCTTGTAATATGATGCTTGTATGACTTATTTTATTTATAGAGTTGTGTTGTGATATCTTCCCGTGAGTCCCTGATCTTGATCGTACACGTTTGCGTGTATGATTAGTGTATGATTGAATCGGGGGCGTCACACACGAGGAGAGGGGGTGCGCCCTGGTGGGTTGTGCCCACCCAGGTGCCCCTCTTTGGTAGGTCTTGGCTCCAAAAATTCTTATATATCATATAAAAATTCCTCGCAAAGTTTCGTTCCAATCCAAGAACTCTTATTTCCGCATAAAAACAACACCATGGTAGTTCTGCTGAAAACATCATCAGTCCGGGGTTAGTTTCATTCAATTCATGCAAATTAGAGTCCAAAACAATAGGAAAAGTGTTAGGAAAAGTAGATACGTTGGAGACGTATCAAGCGCAGAGAGGCAAAGGCTGAGGGATGGACGTAGCCACGCGAAGCGTGTGGGATGCCTGCGCGCAACGCCACTTCCTTCGTGGTGTGCGCTCTCGTGCGCTACCGGTGACCGGCAGGGATTTCATAATTGAAGAATTGGGCCGGGAGGTGCCCAGTTCGTGGTCTCGTGTGTATGATGATGGTGTGCTTGAATTTGACAATTGGGCTTGGAGAGTGAATATTGGGGTACTAGGCCAAGATGGAATACAAGGGGGAAGAACCGTAAGTTGAATTACTCCTTATCCATCCGCAAAAAAAGAATTACTCCTTATGGGCCAAATGCTTGAGGTGGCCTTTGTTTGGGTTGCAGCTATAGATTCTTAGATTCTAGGTACCAGAAAATCCGAATCTAAAACAAACATACAGATTTTGAACGTAGCTTTGGAGAATCGCTTCCGGAAAAACAACTAGCATACCCGTCCAGCTAGAAGCTGCGATTTCGGTGATTCTAGCGATTCCCGAGCTACCACTTATCCCCTTAGCAGTATACCCAATGTTCTGCCAGTTATTACACAAAAAATGCCCTTCCACCCCCATTGACCGAACCCAACTGGAAACCAGTGCCTTCCTCATTCGCTTCCTCCCTGTTTCTTTTCGAGCGCATGCATGAGCCCACGAGAGAGAATGGGGAACTAGGGTTTCGGTCACTGCGACCTTCGCCAGCCTCGTGCACACGATGGCGGGCTGATCCGGGCATCTCCCCCCACATACTCCGCCCATGAGGTCCGCCACGCCGCCGTCCCGTAGCTTCGCCTAAGCCGTGCCACCCCTGACCTCCGCCTCCCCTGCCGCTCCTAATCTCGACCTGCACCGCCCGACCGAGCTCTTCCTACACCATATCGGAGGCTCGGCTACACCGCATTGCAGGTTAACCTTGGCCCCGTCTCCACGCCCGACCTAAAGTTTAGCTCCAGCGGCGACACCCACAAGGTCACCTCATTTGTGTATTCGAGAGTGTTGCAAACATTTCTCAACACTTCTGATTTTTCTAAAGCAGGGCAAACAAACAGGCTGGTTCAGATTCTCAAAATCTGCAGCTGCAGCTAATTCTCAAAATCCAAGCCAAAGCAGATTTTCAAGAATTCATAGCTCAAACAAAGGAGGCCTGCTTTGTAACTTTCTCTATATATGCCTTATTTTGACAAAAATAATGGGTATTCAACTTGTTGAACTGTGACATATCTGTATTTATTACCGATTGATTCTCATATCATCTCTAGTCTTGTATAGGTTAACTCCTAGAGATATTGTAGGGTTAGTTGGCTTGTCATGCAAGACATCACCTCTATATATTGTAACTGACTCTGATGAATACAATTGAGTTGCATCCTATAGTCTTCCACATGGTATCAGTTTTCTACTGATCTCCCTCGCTTCCGCCCTAGGCCGCCGCCACGTCTCACACCGCCGCCGCCTCCTCTTTCCCTGCCGCCGCCGCTTCCTCCCAAGCCGTTGCCGTTGCACCCAAACCCTAATCCCTCCCACACCGTCGCCACCGCTTACCTCCTCAAGCCGCCGCCTCAAAACCCTAATCCTCCCACACCGCCGCCGCTGCTTCCCTCCTAAGCCGACGCCACTGCACCTCCAACCCTCCCTGCCGCCGCTGCTTTTCTCCAAGCCGCCGCCGCACCCATCTCTCACCATGGTGGGATCCTCCTCCTCCCTCGACAGATCCACCACCGTCCTCGCTTTCACCTTTGATCTCCTCAATGAACTCCACATCAAGGACCACGTTCCCGTCGTTCTCGAGCTTGACTCCCCCTCCTACAATTCCTAGCACACCTACTTTGTGCTTCTTTTCCGCTCCTACCACCTCATTGATCATGTTGATGGGAGAATCGACATCTGTGACATAAAAGGCGACGATGAGTGGCTGGTCGTCAATGCTTGCATCATCAAGTGGTTGTTCCTCACGATCTCGCGAGGGCTCTTCGACATGGTGAACTGCCGCGACCCATCCGTGCACGTCATCTGGACGCGGCTTTGCGACCTCTTCCTCGACAATTAGCTCCAGTGCCGCGTGCTCCTCCAAGGGGAGTTTTTCACTATGCAGCAAAACGATCTCATGATCGACGAGTACTGCACCAAGCTGAGGGTTCTCTCTGATGAGCTTCGTGACGTCAGCATGGTGGTCGATGACTCGGTCCTCCTCACCAACCTCCACCCCGACCTTGGCCAGTCCGCCGCCAACCTCTCCCTCACCACGCCATCCTTTGTGAAGGTCGTAACTTACCTGTGGATGGAGGAGAAACGCCTTCATCATGCGGCTCGGCAGGTGCCTCACGTTGCACTCCATGTCGTCACCATCGGGGCCCCTGCTGCCCCCCCCAGCAGCCTCCTCACGCGCCGGCTCCACCGCCGCC
>NC_041382.1:204708568-204783948 GCF_002162155.2 Triticum dicoccoides
GGGCAGGCCCGCAACTCAGGCTCCCAGCCCCGCCAGGCCGTAGCGCTCGCCCCTACCTTGGCTCACGGGGTGCAACCCCTAGACCGGGGTGGTTCATGCCTACACCATGCCCCTCCCACGGGCACCCGCTCCGGGCCTCCTTGGCCCTTGCCTGGCCACTCACTAGGCCCTCTTGGCCGCACCGGGTGGCTCCGTCCCAGGCGGCTCTTCGGCATACAGCGGGCCTGGGGCACCCTATGGTGTCGCCCCTGCCGGCTTCTCCTACAACCCAACCCTGCTAGCCGTTCTCCACGCCGCCCCTTCCCCAAGCAACTACACCGGCGGCGGGGACTGGTACATGGACACGGGTGCCGCTGCTCATATGGCGTCGCACCCCGGTATCCTCTCTCATGCCTCTCCATACCCCTTCTTCTCTCGCATCATTGTCGGTGATGGCTCTACACTTCCCATCGCCCACCACAACGCGTCTTCCCCCCTCCCATCACCATCATTACATCTTGACAATGTTCTTCTGTCTCTGTCCTTAATTAAAAATTTATGTTCCATTCGTACTCTTACTCATGAACACCCTGTTACGGTTGAGTTTGACAACATAGTTTTTCTGTTAAGGATGCTCACTCCCAGACGGTTATGCACCGATGTGATTCCCCTAGCGACCTCTATCCATGCGGCCCAATGACGAGTAGCGGTCCCGTCTCCCTTCATGCTGACGTTTCCCTCTAGCATGCTCGTCTTGGTCATCCCGGCACCGACGTTCTTCATAAAGTTTTGCAGACTTTTCCGTTTTCATGTAATAAATCAGAGGCACACACTTGTCATGCATGCCGCGTAGGAAAACATGTTCGTTTGCCATTTTCTTCTTCATCATCAATTGCCACTTTTCCTTTTGATGTTATTCACTGTGATGTTTGGACATCTCCTATGCCCAGCAATTCGGGTTTATCATATTACCTCGTGATTTTGGATGATTTTTCTCACTTCACTTGGACTTTTCTGTTACGCCGCAAATCCGACGTCGCCTCGACTCTTCATGCTTTCTACGCTTATGTTCCCACCCATTTTCATCGCACCATTGCCCATCTCCAAACGGACAACGGAAAAGAATTTGACAACCTCGCTATTCGCACTCTTTTATCAACTCATGGCACCATTTTTCGCCTCACATGTCCATACACATCACAGCAAAATGGTCATGCTGAACGTGTTCTTCGCACGCTCAATGAGAGTGTTCGCTCTTTGCTTTTCCATGCACACATGCCTGCCTAGTTTTGGCCCGATGCTGTTGCCACAGCTACACTTCTTCTCAACATCCGTCCTTGTAAACCCCGGTGGAACTACACACCTCATCATCTCCTATTCAGGTCACCTCCATCATATGATGATCTTCATGTTTTTGGTTGCCTTTGTTATCCTAACATCACAGCCACGGCGCCACATAAATTGGTGCCTCGTTCCCTTGCTTGTGTCTTTCTTGGGTACCAAACCAACACCAAAGGCTTCCGCTGCTACAACCCGGAGTCCCATCATGTGATCGTGTCCCGACACGTTTATTTTGATGAGGTTGTTTTTCCTTTTCAGCAGGCAACGACGCGTTCCTCGCCGTCTCCAGATGCCCCTCCTCGACGGGTTCGCGGAGCCCTTGCACTCCCTCCGCCATGTCGCTTGGGCGCGACTGCGACCCTGTCTGACTCTTCGTCCTCGGTCGCGGCCCCGCCGCCCTTGGTGTCTCCCTCGCTGGCTCAGGAGGATCCGGCCTCCCGGGCCTCGCCGGTCTCTCACCTCTCGGCTCAGGAGGAGCCGGCCTCCCCAGGTCCGGTGGTGCTCCCGGCCTCGCCCCCAGCCGGGCCCTCGGGGGTCTCGTCCCCGACCACGACATCGCTCTCGGCTGGGTCTTCGCTGGCCTCGCTGACCCCCTAGCTGGCTCAGAAGGAGCCGGCCCTCTCGACCCCGTCGGCGCCTTCGTCGCCACCCACGGCCGGGCCCTCCGGTGCCTCTTCGGCCACACCGTCGGCCTCGCCATCCGCGCCCTCTACTCCGACGCCCATGGCCTCGATTGTGTCTTTATCATCATCTGAGCCGCCGGTTGTGGCTCCTCGCCGTGGTCCACGCCCGCCTCCCCCGCCGCCTCATCACTCCATGGTGACACGTACCAAGGCCGAGGTGCATCGGCTGAACCCGCGCTACCACAACCCTAGCATCACGACCATCTCTCCAGTTCCGTGCTCGGTGTGTTCTGCGTTGAGTGATCCGCATTGGACCGCCGCCATGCGCACTGAGTATGATGCTCTTGTCGCCAATCGGACTTGGATCCTTGTTCCTCGTCCTCCTGGGGCGAATGTCATCTCCGACAAGTGGGTTTTTCATCGTAAACTCCTCCCGGACGGTTCTCTCGACAGGTACAAGGCTCGCTGGGTTGTCTGTGGCTTTGCACAGCGTGCCGGTGTTGACTTATCCGAGACTTTTTCTCCGGTTGTCAAACCCGCGATGATCCATGTTGTCCTCCAGCTGGCCGCCTCTCGTCGCTGGCCCGTACATCATCTCGACATCAACAATGCTTTATTGTACTACCATCTTCAGGAGCGGGTTCTTTGTCAGCAGCTGGCCGGGTTTGTTGACCCTCAACGTCCAGATGATGTCTGCATGTTGCCACCGTCGTTATATGGCCTCAAACAGGCTCCGCGCTCGTGGTACCAGCGCATCGAAACGTTCCTTAGCCTTCTCGGGTTTCGCAACACCACCTCTGACACGTCGTTGTTTGTGCTCCATCGGTCTGATCACGTGGCTATGCTTCTGTGGATGGGGAACATAGCATGCAATTTAAAAAAAATCTTGTGGTCACGCAAGATCTATCTAGGAGATCCATAGCAATGAGACGGGGAGAGTGTGTCCATGTACCCTCATAGACCGAAAGCGGAAGCGTTAGGTTAACGCGGTTGACGTAGTCGAACGTCTTCACGATCCAACCGATCCAAGTACCAAACGTATGGCACCTCCGTGTTCAGCACACATTTATCTTGATGACTTCCCTCGATCTCTTGATCTAGTAGAGGGTCGAGGGAGAGTTCCGACAGCACAAGGGCGTGGTGACGGTGATGGTGATGTGATCCGCGCAGGGCTTCGCCTAAGCACTACGACACTAGGAGTAAACTGTGGAGGGGGGCACCACACACGGCTAAGAGAATTCTTGGTGTGCCTTTGGGGTGCCCCCACCCCCCTATATAGAGGGGGGGAGGAGGAGGCCGACGGCCAGGAGGGGCGCGCCATGGGGGAGGAGTCCTACTTGGACTCCTAGTCCAAGTAGGATTCGCCCCCCTTTCCTTTCTCCATCGGAGGGAATAGGAAGGAGAGGGAGAGGGAAAGGGAAGGGGGCGCGCCCCCTCCCCTTCCTATTTGGACTCACCTTGGGGGGCACCTCCCCCTTGTGGGTTGTCCCCTCTTCTCTCCCATGGCCCATGAGGCCCATGATTTCCCCGGGGGGATTCCGGTAACCCCTTGGTACTCCGATAAAATACCCGAATCACTCGGAACCATTCCGATGTCCGAACCTTGCAATATATGAATCTTTACCTCTCGACCATTTCAAGACTCCTTGTCATGTCCGTCATCTCATCCGGGACTCTGAACAAACTTCAGTCACCAAAATATATAACTCATAAATATAAATTGTCATCGAACGTTAAGCATGCGGACCCTACAGGTTCGAGAACTATGTAGACATGACCGAGACACATCTCCGGTCAATAACCAATAGCGGAACCTGGATGCTCATGTTGGCTCCTACATATTCTACGAAGATCTTTATTGGTCAAACCGCATAACAACATATGTTATTCCCTTTGTCATCGGTATGTTACTTGCCCGAGATTCGATCATCGGTATCATACCTAGTTCAATCTTGTTCCCGGCAAGTCTCTTTACTCGTTCCATAATGCGTCATCCCAAACTAACTCATTAGTCACATTGCTTGCAAGGCTTATAGTGATGTACACTACCAAGAGGGCCCAAAGACACCTCTCTGATACACGGAGTGACAAATCCTAATCTTGATCTATGCCAACTCAACAAACACCTTCAGAGACACCTGTAGAGCATCTTTATAATCACCCAGTTACATTGTGATGTTTGATAGCACACAAGGTGTTCCTTCGGTATTCGGGAGTTGCATAATCTCATAGTAAGAGGAATATGTATAAGTCATGACGAAAGCAATAGCAATAAAACTAAACGATCATTATGCTAAGCTAACAGATGGGTCTTGTCCATCACATCATTATCTAATGATGTGATCCCGTTCATCAAATGACAACACATGTCTATGGTCAGGAAACTTGACCATCTTTGATTAACGAGCTAGTCAAGAAGAGGCATACTAGGGACACACTGTTTGTCTATGTATTCACACATGTACTAAGTTTCCAGTTAATACTATTCTAGCATGAATTATAAACATTTATCATGATATAAGGAAATATAAATAACAACTTTATTATTGCCCGTAGGGCATATTTTCTTCAGTCTCCCACTTGCACTAGAGTCAATAATCTAGATTACATAGTAATGATTCTAACACCCATGGAGTTTTGGTGCTGATCATATTTTGCTCGTGAGAGAGGCTTAGTCAATGGGTCTGCAACATTCGGATCCATATGCATCTTGCAAATTTCTCTGTCTCCCTCCTTGACTTGATCGCGGATGGAATTGAAGTGTCTCTTGATGTGTTTGGTTCTCTTGTGAAATCTGGATTCCTTCGCCAAGGCAATTGCTCCAGTATTGTCATGAAAGATTTTCATTGGACCCGATGCACTAGGTATTACACCTAGATCGGATATGAACTCCTTCATCCAGACTCCTTCATTTGCTGCTTCTGAAGCAGCTATCACTACAAAAAATACACTTTCGTGATGATACATGTTTGTCATAGTAGGTCACGTTTTCTATCATGCATGTACATCCATGACGATTTTATGACAGAATCAAGATAGTCATACCAGTGATGTCGTAGAAGTGTTCCATGACATTACCAAAATTATCATCATGGAAGTGTCCACTTCCATGACGATAAATCGCGTGTCATAGTAGTGCTTTCGTCAAGGGTGACCGACATGTGGAATCCATTGTAACGGATCTCCGTTAAGCTATCGGGTCTGGTTTTGGATCCGATAACCCGCTAACAGCCTCGACCAATGCCAATTTTCCATGTGTAAAATTCTCATTGGTTGACGGAACCACGTGTCAACTCCGCGTTAGCACAGGTGTCATGCATCCAATGGGCGAGATGCGCCTATGATATGTTGACATGTGGGCCGGCCCAAAAGTGGCCCATAAAGATTAAATGGGCCAGCCCAACTAAAGGCCCACTAGATTTAGTGGACCATAATGGGCTAGCCCAGCTAAAGGCCCACAAGATTTTGCAGACCATAATGGGCCAGCCCAGCTAAAGGCCCAATATTCTTAGTTAAGGCCCGTACGGCTAGTGTCAAATCGGCCCATCATTGGCCCGTCCTAAACTTGTCATCATCGCGGCCCATGGTCACTTCTCGCCCGTTAAGTATTTGGGCCGAATTACGGGCCGGTGTGTTTCCGGCCTGTTAAAGGTCCTGCTTCATTTGGGCCCATTTACAGGCCATTGAAACTTTCGGCCCATAAATGACCATGAAGGATATGGGTCATATTCGGCCATGTCTAACATTCGGCGTGTTAGAGGCCCACTATAGATTTGGGCCACTTTCAGTCTGTTGTGACTTTCGGCCTGTTAACGTCGAACGAAATCCATGGTCCATATGTGGCCCAACGTCACATCGGGCCTACTAATGGCTTGTATAAAAATGACACTAATCAAGCCCGACCGAACTTCCGGCCTGTTAAAGGCCCGTGTAGTAGGTCAGCGCATTTACGGCCCGTCTGAATTTCGGCCTATGGACGATCCGCATTGTAAATGGGCCACCATTTCGGCCTGCTAAGACCAGTGGGTTATTTGGCACAATCATGGCCCAATCTTACTTTCGGCCTATTAAAGGCCCATGTTTTCTATGGGCTCAAGATATTTACACGTGTAAACAACCTATTATTACCGAGGGCCCAAATTATGTTTAGGCCTGTTAAAGGCCCACTATGGGCACATGCTTACCAGAAAAATATGAAAGCTTATGCTGATTTAGGCCCATATATTTTTAGTGGGCTACATGCAAATTTCAGCCCATAATCATTTTTAGCCCAATTGGAATGGGTCTGACGAATGTTGGCATGTTGGGCTCCTACGAAGCTTTCGGCCTAATACATTACTAAGATAGACCTACACTATACAAAAATAGCATCGTAATTACTGCACCCTTTGGCAGCATCATAAACGTTGTATCACAACAAAATAAATTCCAACCATACAACAAAAGGCCCATTGGCATAAAGTTTACAGTCCTTGTAGATAAAAGCACCATCATATGTATTGAAACACAGATCATTTAACATCAGTGTTAATGTTTCAGGCTATATAATCTGATGGAGCAGCATGATCTTCCCCTTTTTTCCACCATTGCTCTTGAACAACGAAGCAAATGTCTGATAGTCTGGTTTCAAAACCATTCATATCTTCACGACATTTGTCAACCACTATTCTTGTTTCCGAAACAATGTCCATTAGGGATTGGACTTGTGTCTGGAGCACAGATATAACACTGTCTAGCCAGAAGATTTTGTTCAGTAGGTGATTTGGACGAGGTTACCTTGACAACCAACCCAAAATTACGCAGGAAGGTGCTTTTTGCACTGTTAGTGGCGAGATACTGATGCACTGCAGCAAGAGGTGACATTGTGCCTGTGGTAGCCTCGTCACCTTCAGGTGGTTGTGGCTGTTCAATCATTTGTTCCATAGCTTGCTGAAAGTTTGAACTTGTAGATTAGTGTACCAGATAAGTTACTAATGAGATAAAAGCAAACAAAGTAGGTTTCACGTTTATACATAACTTATTTTGGTGAACTACTATAATACATTAGCATGTATTGTAGTGCCAACTACATAATAAAATCACTTTCGGAACATATGTCCATGTAGCATGCCTCCTGTATTGTCTATTTCCTCACATTGTTGACATCTAAGGATAAAGAGACATGGTTTAAAGTAGGATGAACATAGTATGACATCATTCATATCATGGGCAAACAGATATAAAACAAATAGGCTATTGTATCATTGTGTGCGCACGTGAACATCACAACTAGATTACAGATCAAGACCAAAAGAATATCCTTCATATCTTCTAAACCATGTAAGGTGAAATGATATGTTAAGACAACTGTGTATAAAAGTGAACAGAGTAACTAACATTGGCTGCAAACCAAGCAGTTAAATGAACACATCACGGTACCAATCAGTTCAAAGGCAGGAGGAGTAAGGACTTACAACAACGGCTTGAACTGGTGTTCTCATGCCCTTCATCTTGCTGGTGTGGCAATCCTTGAAGATTTGTACTGCATTCGGTTCAGGTTCTTTTTGGTCTGCACGGGTTTTCCTCTGTATTTGGAACAAGTCAATATAGATACGATAATATGGCATAGAAAAAAGAAGGAACTAGCAACTATTTACAAGAGCCTCGCAGTGTGCAATATAGCTATGAGATCCTGTTGTCTGTTGGAATTTCACTTTAGAACGGTTGGTCCTATTCTTCAAACAGTTAGCCTAGAAGAAGATACACTTGTAAGGCACATACATAAATACAAGTTCAATATGTGGTCTGATCAAATACATATACCCTACCTGATACTTTTGATCAGACCAGTGTTTAACAAGGGCTGTCCAGTCTTCATCTATAATATATTCCACTAGGGATGTTTGGGCGATTTCATTGTTAGCCTTGCCTTTAAAGTGAGATTTTCTAAGGTGGTACCGATACTGTCACAGAGCAGACTGAAAAACATGAGTGTATGCCTGTTTAGTTGCATCATCTTTCAGATCCAACTTGAACCTCATATGTTGAAAAAAGAATGTGAGTCTTATTAGGAGGAAGCTAGAAAGTATGGCACAAAGCAAGACAATATTACAAATTGCGATGAATAACATTACTTACAGATAAATGGTCAAGGAAGGTGTTAAAATGGGTATTGTCTTTCTCATTCATGTACTGGATCCATGTTGGGAGGATACGTGCATGACACCTAACGACAATGGTTGCCTCTCATACTAACTTGGCTGACTCTGTAGCATCACGTGGCCTTTTTAAACCTTCCTCAAAATGGATCTCCATTCTTCCTCCTTTTGATTTTGTTAATCTGTCAAGCATTATGCCTGATGTTTGTTTCCGCTTGCACCGTGGTGCTAGTTCAACAACGAATACGGAAAGTGTTAGTGCACATCAAACTGTGAGAGTACATATACAGGAGCATGCAACTGCAACTTGACTCGGTCAGGTACCGTCTTGGTGTTGATGCTCATGAGGTTCATCTGATCTTGCCAAGTCCTATTGTGCTAGCAGTGCTTCGGAAGTAGTGTTAGGTGTGAAGGCAGCTTGGGAACTGGCTAGTTCCGGAGCAAACGAACGAGTAACTCGTTGAGCAGCTGGTGGAGCAGGTGATACTGTGTTTGTAGATTTATCCGGTGGACTTGCACCTTCTACTGCACTATAAGTACCAGCAGAATCTCGAGGGCAGATCCTCCTCCTTTCACCTGACGAGTAACACCGTTCCCTACTATATTATTTTCCTTGTTCTTTTTTTGACTTTGCCATGTCAAGTTGTACCCACAACACAAAAGTATAAAATCGCTCTTCAGAACTCATTGATGCATGATACAAACAAGCAATAATTTGATGTAAGACAACCGTATGAGGATGGAATATGTAATAAAAATAGGACGGCGTGACATATTCATAGCCACGATGTGTAAACTAAGCAGAAGGATTTTCAAGAAAATAGAAGTAATGCAAGCTAGACACCATATGAAAGATGCAACCAATATCACTCTGCCTAGTTAAAAGTGTCTTGTCATAAGTGGCATTTCGAAAAATTAGAAGTAGTACAACGTAGAAATCAATGCAAGATGCAACCACTATCAAACTGCCATGTTAAAAGCGTCCAATCATGAGTGACTGATGCGGGATACACAACAACAATACTTTGATGTAAGAACATGGTATGATTGATAGATGTAGTGTATTCTAGACACAGAAAGGCATGCCATATGCACATATATAACGTATAAACTCAGCAGGTGCAATTTAATCAAAATAGAAGAAATACAGGCTAGACAACATATGCAACATGAAACCAATTATCACACTGTCAACTTAGAGCAAGCACCTGCGATAGTGGAGTACGGGAGATGAACTCATCATGTAGACTTGGGACTTCAACTTCATTAGAAGTAAAAGTGGCAAATCTAGAGAGTCTCTGTTTGCGGCAGTCCGGAGGACCACCAACATCCCCTAACTTACTCTTTTCCTTCCTATTTTCTGATATTGCCTTATGAAGTCAAAACCAAAAGAAGATGAATAAAATTAGCTCTGCATAACTGGCCGATGCATGATACAGACGAACACTACTTTGATGTAAGGTAAGCGCATGATAGGAGGAAGGAATATATACAAAAAAGACATCATTGCATATTCAGACGTACGATAGGAGGATGGAATGTGTATGAAAAACAGTAAGCAGAAGGCATTTCAACAAAATTAGAAGAAATAAAAGCTAGGCACCATATGAACATACAACCAATATCACTTTATCAGGTAAAAAGTGTCTCGTCGTAAGTGCCATTTCTAGAAATTATAAGCAGTACAAGCTAGAAGACAATGCATGATGCAACCTACATCACACTCCCAAGTTAAATGTATCTTATGGGTAAGTGATTGTTGCAGGTATAAGTTGTAAGCTACGCAGATGCAATTCAACAAAATCAGAAGCAATACAAACTAGACATCATACGGAACACACAACCACATATAATAGTTCCAAGTTAGAGCAAGTACATGTGATGGTGGAGTAGGCGAGATGTGCTCATCATCTACATGTATGTTCTAGAAACAGGAACATGTGTCATATTCACAGGCATTATGTGTAAAGTAAGTAGATGCAATTCAACAAAGTTAGAAGCAATACAAGCTAGACATCATACGCAACATGCACCTGTGATGGTGGAGTAGGGGAGATGTGCTCATCATCTACACAGCTACGTTGACTGTTCAGCCTTGTGTTGTCTTGCGAATCTTGTTGGTAGCATGGAGGGGTAGAATCTGTAGAGACCCTCTGTTTGAGTTGCTCGGAAGGACCACCATCATCCACTGCCGAACTAATTTCCTTTAGCTGTATTGATTTTGCATTGTGAAGTCAAACCGATAAGAAAAAGGAATAAAATTCACTCTTCAGAACTCATTCATGCATGATACTGATGAACACTACTCGGATGAAAGGCAAACACTTGATACGAGGATGGAATATGTACGAAAAACAGGACGGCGTGACATATTCACACCTATGATGTGGTAACTAAGCAGAAGGCATTTCAACAAATTATAAGAACTGCAAGCTAGACACCATATGAAAGGTGCAACCAATACCACTCTGCCAAGTTCAAACTATCTAGCGTTTCAACAAATTAGAAGTAGTACATGCTAGAAATCATATGCAAGACACAACCAATATCACAGTGGCGACTTAAAGGTGCTTTATCATAAGTGTCTGATGCGGGATATGCAAGAATAGTAGTCTGATGTAAGAACATGGTGTGATCAGATATAGTATGTTCTAGAAATAGAACACGTGTCATATTCACAGGCATTATGTGTAAAGTAACCAGATGCAATTCAACAAAGTTAGAAGCAATACAAGCTAGACATCATACGCAACATGCAACCACATATAATAGTGCCAAGTTAGAGCAAGCACCTGTGATGGTGGAGTAGGGGAGATGTGCTCATCATATACACAACTACGTTGACTGTCTAGCCTTGCGTTGTCTTGCGAATCTTTTTGGGAGGATGGCGGAGTAGAATCTATAAAGACCCTCCGTTTTAGTTGCTCGGAAGGACCACCATCATCCAATGCCTTACCAATTTCCTTCCGCTTTATTGATTTTGCATTGTGAGGTCAAACCGATAAAAAAGGAATAAAATTCGCTCTTCAGAACTCATTCATGCATGATACTGACGAACACTACTCTGATGAAATGCAAAGTCATGATACGAGGATGGAATGTGTATGAAAAACTGGACGACTTGACATATTCACACCTATGATGTGGTAACTAAGTAGAAGGCACTTCAACAAATTAGAAGCACTGCAATCTAGACACCATATGGAAGGTGCAATCAATGTCACTCTGCCAAGTTAAAACTATCTCATCATAGGTGGCGTTCATCAAACTAGAAGCACTACATGCTAGAAATCATATTCAAGACGCAAACCAATATCACACTGCCAACTTAAAGGTGTCCCATCATATGTGACTGATGCAGGATACACAACAAGAGTAGTTTCATGTAAGACCATGGTGTGATAGACAGATATTGTATGTACCAAAAACAGGAAAGTGTGTCATATTCACATGTATCATGTGTAAGCTAAGCAGATGCAATTTACACTAATTAGGAGCAATACAAGCTAGACACCATATGCAACATGCAATCAGATATCACACTGTCAAGTTAGAGCAAGCACCTTGGATGGTGGAGTAGGGGAGCGGAGACTTGGAACTTGTAATGCACTAGCAGTACAAGGAGAATCCGTACAAATGCTCCATTTACGTTGCTGCAAAGGACCACCATCATCGCCTTCCTTACTATTTTCCTTCCTCTTTTTTGATTTTTCCTTGTCAAGTCAAAACCACAAGAAAAAGGAATAAAATTTGCTCTTCAGAACTCATTGATGCATGATACTGACGAACACTACTTTCATGTAAGGCGGCCGCATGATAGGAGGATGGAATATGTATGAAAAACAGGATGGCATGCCATATTGACATGTATGATGTATAAAGTGTAAAGTAAGCACAAGGTGTTTGAACTAGTTAGAAGCAATGCAAGCTAGAGACCATATGAAAGATGAAACCTATATCACTCTGCCAAATTAAAAGGGTGGCCTAACAAATGTATTTGACCAAATTAGAAGAAATACATAGCAACAGGCTAGAAATAATATGCAATATGCAAGGAATAAATGTGTCTCATAGTAAGTGATTGATGCGGGATATAGAAGAGAGGTAGTTTCATGTAAGAACATGGTTAACACATAGATGTAGTGTGTACCAAAAATAAGAAGGCATGTCATATTCACAGGTATAATGTGTAAACTAAGCAGATGCAATTTACCCTAATTATAAGCATTACAAGCTAGACACCGTATGCAACATGCAACCACGTATCACTCTACGAAGTTAGAGCAAGCACCTGCAATGGTGGTGTAGGGGAAGTGCGGTCTTCAAGTACAGAGCTACGTTCAATATCTTCATTTAGGCTTGATGTTTGTTGAGAATCATGTGGAGAGGATGAAACTGCACTCTTTATAAGAGTAGCGCGTCTCATACTAACCCACGGGCGTGACTGTCTCATCATAAGCGATAGATGTAGGATACACAAGAACAATAGTTTGATGTAAGAACATGGTGTGATAGGCAGATGTAGTATGTACCAAAAATGGGGTTGTGGAGTAGGGGATATGAGATTTGGAACTTGCACTGCAGTAGGAGTAGTAGGAGAATCTACAGAGATCATCTGTTTTGGCTGCTCCAAAGGACTACCATCATTCCATGCCTTCGTCCTTTTAGATTTTGCCTTGTCAAGTAAACACAGAAGAAAAGGGAATGAAATTCACACTTCCAAATTTGTTGATGCATGATACTGACGAACACAACTTTTATGTATGGCAACCACATTGTAGGAGGATGGAATATGTACAAAAAACGCTAATCAGAAGGCATTTCAACAAATTGGAAGCAATGCAATCTAGACACCATATGAAAGATCCAACCAAAATCACTCTACCAAGTTAGATGTGTCTCATTATAAGTGGCACTTCAACAAATTAGAGGCAATACATATTAGAAATGATATGCAAGATGCAACCAATATTACACTGTCAACTTGAAGGTGTCTCGTCAGAAGTGATTGATGAGGGATACACAAGAAAAGTAGTTTGATGTAAGAACATGGTTAATAGAAAGACGTAATATGTAACAAAAACAGGAAGGCATGTCATATTCACAAGTATAATGTGTTAACTAAGCAGATGCAATTTACCCTATTTAGAAGCATTACAAGGTAGACACCATATGCAACATGCAACCACATATCACCCTACCAAGTAAGAGCAAGCACCTGCGATGGTGGTGTGGGGGAATTGCGGTCATCAACTAGAGAGCTACGTTGACTATCTTAATTTAGCCTTGATGTTTCTTGAGAATCATGTGGGGAGGATGACACTGCACTCTTTAAACGAGTAGCGCGTCTCACAGTAACCCACTAGGGTGACTGTCTCATCATAAGTGATTGATGACGGATACAAAAGAGCATTAGTTTGATGTACGAACATGGTTAATAGACATATGTAGTATGTATCAAAAACAGGAAGGCATGTCATTATCAAAGGTATAATGTGTAAAGTAAGCAGATGCAGTTTAACCAAATTTGAAGCAATACAAGCTAGACACCATATGCAACATGCAACCACATTTGACAGCGCAAAGTAAAAGCAAGCACTTGGGATGGTTATGTGTGGCAATTGAGATCATCAACTGTAGAGCTACGTTTACTGTCTCCATCTGCTGGCACTGCACCCTTTAGAGCGCTCAAACGCTTAATGCTTATCTTCAAATTACACTCGAGCGACTTCTGTCTTTTCTTTTTTGTATTCATCAACACTGCGTCAGAGTCTGAAATACCCATGCATAAAAAACAATAGTGTGAGTATGGGTGAAGTGTGTGCACAAGTAGTATAGTGTAAAGGTAGCAGATAGCAGGTCGGTGAGAAATAAATGATGGGAGACATATGATAGCTCTACAACATGCATGGCACACGAAATTACTAGATTCTAGGATTTTGAAATATGAGCACAGGGATGACTAGGAAATGCAAATGCTCCTCCATCACACCACAAGTTGTGATCCTATGAAAATAATAGTCGACTAAAAACAAATAGGTCAGTCCATTTTTTCTGCATCGTCTGATGTACAAAGAACGGGCAGATCGCCTTCATCTACATCTAGCCAGTCAGTGTTATGATCTTCCTCGAAACGCCAGCGACCACCGACCTAGTCCCCTGCCTCCGCCCTCCCCTCGACCTCACCGCACTGTCATGCTTGGCACCGCCCCCTGAAAGCACAAGTGCTCCCTGGGTGATTTTGGTAATTAATGTCAACATATCTTTTGTTGGACTAATACTTTTATCTAGTATATTTCAGATGAGTTCAACAGTGGAGTGGTGTGACAGCCTGATTTTTGGCCCTTCCTTTTTCTTTTGTTTTTCTGAGGTTTTTGATTGAGTTTCCTTTTTCCGCGGCTATGTGGTCTGGAAACTAAAGAAGATGCCCTCTTCTTTTCTTCCAGAGTGGCTTGGCATACCTAAATCCTTCCCTATACCCTGTCATTTTTCATCCTAGCCCAAATCCCAATATTCTTTTCATTGGGAATATTCCTTTTCTATTAAAGGAATAACTCAAATTGCCCTAGGTTGTGAAGCAACCTTTATTTCCATCACTCCTAAAATTCCCAAATAATTCTAATAAATTGTTTGCGTCATATCTTTCTCAAATATGGCAAAAAAATTCATTTGTCATGTTTATCATCATGCTCAAATAATTTATTTCCTATTCTGCCCTAAATGGCACATTGTGAAGCAAGTGCTATTTTACTTTTCCCAATGGACCTCCAACTCCTTGTACACCTTTTCCCGTCCATATCATTGCCACATGCCAAAATTCAACTTTATTTGCCTAGCCAATATTCCTCAGTGATTTTTCAAAGTTTCTGTCAAACAGAAGCCCTGTGAAGGAAGTACTAGCTAGGAGCATTCAAATGATTTGAAATTTTGCATGACTCTTCATGTGCTCATGTAATTAGCCGCCTCCAAATTTCAGCTCCATCCTTTAATCTATTTGAACACAGGATCAAATCTTTGATTCTGGCAATATTTTCAGGTTGTGAAGCAAGTGCAGTTTATATTGCTTCATTAATTCTGAGAAAATACCAGATTGTTATCCTACCCAAGTAACAGCTCTCCACCAAATTTGGCACCATTTCACCTAGCCAATAATTCTCCAAAATTCTTGCAAGATTCTGTTCAGTGAAGATGTTTGTGAAGCAAGTACCACTTTGCCTTATCCATTTGGTATGAAATTTTTACAGCATCTTACTATGACCAAATCATTAAGCCTTGCCAAATTTGAGATCAAGATGACAATCCGTGTGAGTGCATCATCCTAATCTTGATTCCGGGCCATCTTTGGCAGTTGCAAAGCAACTCTGTTAAATCTGGATCCAAACCCCTCCATAGTTACCCGGATGTAAGTTCTTCTTTACCTCACCCTCCCAGACAACTCCATTGTCACCAATCACCTCCCTATTGAGCAGTAGTACACGATCAAGTTTAGTGCAGTAAACTTCAGGTGTTAACTGTCATTTAACCATGTCACTTTTAACCAAACTACCACCACAGTTACAACCTACTTTGGAAGGACTATCAGCTAGACAACATTTTGGGTGCTATTGAGCATTGAATTCCCTCGTTCACATGGTGACAACAACAATGGCGTGCCTGTGCACGCGCTCTGTGTGCAGTGGCCGCGTCCAGTGACTGTTTGTGCTGGACCCCCTCCTCCTCTCGTCGCATTAGCGTGCGTGAGCATGTCCATTGTCTTCCACTCATCATCGTCGATCACCTGGACCCCTCTCCCCCTCCGTTCGCTTCCACACCGACGCAAGCCACCATGCGTCCACGAGCACACAGTGCCGCCCGGGCATTTATGGCGCTCGGCTTCTTCCTCTGCTTCCCCCTTGGCCTCCTCTACCCCGTGAGGGTCTCCACTGCTCCTCCTACGTCGTCTACCTCCGAGCTCGCGGGCGAGGGCACGCGTCCGCGGCGACGCCAGCTCGGCCTCCTCACGCCGCGCCTATTTAAGCCCTCCCCCGAGCCCTCCGAGCTCACTCACAACCTCACCCCTCCTCTCTAAGCCTCCCCAACCTCTCCTCTGAGCTCCAGGAGCTCTCCTCGACCACCATGGCCGCCAAAGTCGCCGCGGTGCTCTGCTCAAATTCGAGAAGCCCCGGGCTCCTCCCCTCCTTCTCCCACCTCCAGAGAGCCCCACCACCACCCTAGTCCAGTCCCCATTGCAATCCGTCCCCTCTCCGTGGCCGTGGTGCCCTGCCCATTGATACGTCTCCAACGTATCTATAATTTTTGATTGCTCCATGCTATATTATCTTCTGTTTTGGGCAATATTGGGCTTTATTTTCCACTTCTATATTATTTTTGGGACTAACCTATTAACCGGAGGCCCAACCCAGATTTGCTATTTTATGCCTATTTCAGTGTTTCAAAGAAAAGGAATATCAAACGGAGTCGAAACGGAACGAAATCAACTGGAGAAGTTATTTTTGTAAGGAAACCTACCGGATAGACTTGGACCCTACGCCAGAAGATGAAGGAGGAGCTCACAAGGGTAGGGGGCGCGCCCACCACGCTGGGGCGCGCCCCCCTGCCTCGTGGCCACCCCTTCGGTCCACCGACGTACTCCTTTCACCCATATATACCCACGTATCCTAAAACTTCCGTAACGGAGAATAGATCGGGAGTTCCGCCGCCAGAAGCCTCCATAGCCACCGAAAGCCAATCTAGACCCGTTTCGGCACCCTGCCGGAGGGGGCAATCCCTTTCCGGTGGCCATCTTCATCATCCCGGTGCTCTCCATGACGAGGAGGGAGTAGTTCTCCCTCGGGGCTGAGGGTATGTACCAGTAGCTATGTGTTTGATCTCTCTCTCTCTCGTGTTCTTGATTTGGCACGATCTTGATGTATCGCGAGCTTTGCTATTATAGTTGGATCTTATGTTTTTCCTCCCCCTCTTCTCTCTTGTACTGAATTGTGTTTCCCCTTTGAAGTAATATTATCGGATTGAGTCTTTAAAGATTTGAGAACACTTGATGTATGTCTTGCCGTGTGTATCTGTGGTGACAATGGGATATCACATGATTCACTTGATGTATATTTTGGTGATCAACTTGCGGGTTCCGCCCATGAACCTATGCATAGGCGTTGGCACACGTTTTCGTCGTGATTCTCCGGTAGAACTTGGGGGCACTCTTTGAGGTCCTTTGTGTTGGTTGAATAGATGAATCTGAGATTGTGTGACGCATATCATATAATCATACCCACGGATACTTGAGGTGACATTGGAGTATCTAGGTGACATTAGGGTTTTGGTTGATTTGTGTCTTAAGGTGTTATTCTAGTACGAACTCTAGGGCTGTTTGTAACACTTATAGGAATAGCCCAATGGATTGATTGGAAAGAATAACTTTGAGGTGGTTTCGTACCCTACCATAATCTCTTCGTTCGTTCTCCGCTATTAGTGACTTTGGAGTGACTCTTTGTTGCATGTTGAGGGACGGTTATGTGATCCAATTATGATATTATTGTTGAGAGGACTTGCACTAGTGAAAGTATGAACCCTAGGCCCTGTTTACCATCATTGCAATACCGTTTACGCTCACTTTCACCATTAGTTACTTTGCTGATTTTATTATTTCAGATCACAAATACCTTTATCTACTATCCATATACCACTTGTATCACCATCTCTTCGCCGAACTAGTGCACCTATACATTTTACCATTGTATTGGGTGTGTTGGGGACACAAGAGACTCTTTGTTATTTGGTTGCAGGGTTGCTTGAGAGAGACCATCTTCATCCTACGCCTCCTACGGATTGATAAACCTTAGGTCATCCACTTGAGGGAAATTTGCTACTGTCCTACAAACCTCTGCACTTGGAGGCCCAACAACGTCTACAAGAAGAAGGTTGTGTAGTAGACATCAAGCTCTTTTCTGGCGCCGTTGCTGGGGAGGTTAGCGCTTGAAGGTATATCTTTAGATCTTGCAATCGAGTCTTTTAGTTTCTTGTTTTATCACTAGTTCAGTTTATAAAAGAAAACTATAAAAAAATGAAATTGAGTTTGTGTCATATGCTTCACCTTTTTAATATCTTTCGTGAGTATGATGGAAAGGATAATTGTGCTCAAGTGCTAGAAGAAGAAATCTATAGAATGTTTGGCACTAAATCTTTGAATGACGAGCATGATTGCAACTTTGTTAGTATGAATTCCTTGAGTATCCATGATGCTAATGATATGCAAAGCCACAAGCTTGGGGAAGCTATGTTTGACAAAGATGATATTTTTCCCCCAAGTTTTGACGAGAAAATTTATTATGATGAAAGCATGCCTCCTATTTATGATGATTATATTGATGAAAGTGGTTTTGGAGAGGTCATGACTTTATTTTGTGATGAATCCATTGTTTCGGAAGAGGTTCCAATTGATTATGACAACAAAGTTGCTATCTATGATGATTATTGTGATGACTTGTATGCTATAAAGAATAATGATATCCATGAAACTTGTCATCATGATTTTAGTTTTCAATTGGATTATGCCTCACATGATAATTATTCTGTTGAGTTTGCTCCCACTATTATTCATGAGAAGAATCTTGCTTATGTGGAGAGCAGTAAATTTTCTATGCTTGTAGATCATGAAAAGAATGCTTTAGTTTCTGGTTATATTGTTGAATTCATTCATGATGCTACTGAAAATTATTATGAGGGAGGAACATATGCTTGTAGGAATTGCAATAATATCAAGTTTCCCCTCTATGTGCTTAAAGTTTTAAAGTTATGCTTGTTTTACCTTCCTATGCTAGTTGATTATTGTTCCCACAAGTTGTTTGCTCACAAAATCCCTATGCATAGGAAGTGGGTTAGACTTAAATGTGCTAGTCATATTATTCATGATGCTCTCTTTATGTTTCAATTCTTATCCTTTATGTGAGCATCATTGAAATCATCATGCCTAGCTAGGGGCATTAAACGATAGCGCTTGTTGGGAGGCAACCCAATTTTATTTTTGTCCCTTGCTTTTTGTTCCTGTTTAGTAATAAATAATTCATCTATCCTCTGCTTATATGTGGTTTTATGATTTTAATTAGGTTTGTGCCAAGTAGAACCTTTGGGAAGACTTGGGGAAAGTCTTGTTGATCATGCTGTAGAAAACAGAAACTTTAGCGCTCACGAGAACTTCTGCCATTTTTATTTGGAGAGTGCTATTTAGTTAATTCTTTTTTCAGATGATTAATATATGAATTCCTCAGGTCCAGAAATTTATTTCAGAATTTTATGAGTTCGAGAAGTATACGTTTGATCCAGATTACTACAGACTGTTCTGTTTTTGACAGATTCTGTTTTTCATGTGTTGTTTACTTATTTTGATGAATCTATGGCTAGTAAAGTAGTTTATAAACCATAGATAAGTTGGAATACAGTATGTCTAACACCAATATAAATAAATAATGAGTTCATTACAGTACCTTGAAGTGGTGATTTATTTTCTTATACTAACGGAGCTTACGAGTTTTCTGTTAAGTTTTGTGTTGTGAAGTTTTCAAGTTTTGGGTAAGAATTCGATGGAATATGGAATAAGGAGTGGCAAGAGCCTAAGGTTGGGGATGCCCAAGGCACCCCAATGTAATATTCAAGGATAGCCAAGAGCCTAAGCTTGGGGATGCCCCGGAAGGCATCCCCTCTTTCGTCTTCGTTCATCGGTAACTTTACTTGGAGCTATATTTTTATTCGCCACATGATATGTGTTTTGCTTGGAGCGTCAATGTATTTTGTTAGGATTTGATTTATGTTATTTAGAACAATGTTTTGCACCTTTTATTTCAATAAAAGTGGCATTGATAGCCTTTACTATGCCTATGTTACAAGTCTTCATGTTGCTGTTTGAAAACAGAAAGTTTACCGCTGTTGCAATAATTCCCTAGAAAATTCAGAATGTGATAAAATGTTTAAACCTTTTGCATATTAAGCTATGATAAATTTACTAGAGTGGGAATTTTCTTTCATAATTTTTGGAGCTAGGGAAGTATGGATGTTGCTGCATTCTTTACAGACCGTCCTGTTTAGGCATATTGCTGTTATGTTTGCATTGTTTGCATATGATTGCTTCTTTAATGATTCTATTTGAGGATATGACTATTAAATATGCAGAGGCATTTAGTATGCAATGTTGAATAATAATTTTAGTGATTTTCTAGAGTAGATTATGATAAGGTTTTGGCAATGGTTTATACTAACTTATCTCACGAGTCCTTATTGAGTTTTGTGTGGATGAAGCTTTTGAGATTTAGGGAGACCTTGATATGAGAGGAATTAAGGAAACACAAAAGCTCAAGCTTGGGGATGCCCAAGGCACCCCAAGATAATATTTCAAGAAGTCTCAAGCATCTAAGCTTGGGGATGCCCCGGTTGGCATCCCACCTCTCTTCTTCGACAACTATCGGTTAGTATCGGTTGATCCTAAGTTGTTGCTTCTTCACATGATGTTTGCTATTCTTAGATGTCATTTTATTTTGTTTTGCTTTCTGTTTGAATAAAGTATCAAGATCTGAAATTCTTAAATGTTAGAGAGTCTTCACATAGTTGAATAATTATTCGACTACTCATTGATCTTCACTTATATCTTTCGGAGTAGTTTGTTGTTTGCTCTAGTACTTCACTTATATATTTTAGGGCATGGTGATAGTTTTATTTTGAAGAAATAAATGAACTCTCATGCTTCACTTAGATTATTTTGAGAGTCTTAAATAGCATGGTAATTTTCTTAAAACCTAATATGCTAGGTATTCAAGAATAATAAAATTCTCTTATGAGTGTGTTGAATACTATGAGAAGTTTGATACTTGACAATTGTTTTGAGATATGGAGATGGTGATATTAGAGTCATGCTAGTTGAGTAGTTGTGAATTTGAGAGATACTTGTGTTGAAGTTTTTGATTCCCGTAGCATGCACGTATGGTGAACCGTTATGTGATGAAGTCGGGGCATGATTTATTTATTGATTGCCTTCCTTATGAGTGGCGGTCGGGGACAAGCGATGGTCTTTTCCTACCAATCTACCCCCTAGGAGCATGCGTGTAATACTTTGTTTCGATAACTAATAGATTTTTGCAATAAGTATATGAGTTCTTTATGACTAATGTTGACTCCATGGATTATACGCACTCTCACCCTTCCACCATTGCTAGCCTCTCTAGTACCGCACAACTTTCGCCGATACCATAAACCCACCATATACCTTCCTCAAAACAGCCACCATACCTACCTATTATGGCATTTCCATAGCCATTTCGAGATATATTGCCATGCTACTTTCCACCGTTTCGTTATTATGACACGCTTCATCATTGTCATATTGCTTTGCATGATCATGTAGTTGACATCGTATTTGTGGCAAAGCCACCGTTCATAATTCTTTCATACATGTCACTCATGAATCATTGCACATCCCGGTACACCGCCGGAGGCATTCATATAGAGTCATATCTCTAAGTATCGAGTTGTAATTCTTGAGTTGTAAGTAAATAAAAGTGTTCTAAGTACCGCCGGAAGCCTCCGTAGCCACCGAAAGCCAATCTAGACCCGTTCCATCTAGGAAAATTTGTACCATCAAAGTAAGGACCTCTACGGTGATAATTTCCCTCGCTAGACACCATACTCTCCTAGGTTGTGAAACCAAGGCTATGACCACCAAAAGCTATGGAAGTCAAAGCAAATGGAGACCAAAGCTCTGATACCACTTGTAGGATCGAAAGTATGTCTAGAGGGGAGTGATTAGACTACTTGACCAAATAAAAATCTAGCCTTATCCCAATTTTAGTTCTTGGCAGATTTTAGCTATCTTAGGACAAGTCAAGCAATCTCCACATAATTCAAGCAAGCATGCAAAAGATTATATGAGTAGCGGAAAGTAAAGCATGCAACTTGCAAGAATGTAAAGTGAAGGGTTTGGAGAATTCAAACGCAATCGGAGACACGGATGTTTTTGTCGTGGTTTCGATAGGTGGTGCTATCGTACATCCACGTTGATGGAGACTTCAACCCACGGAGGGTAACGGTTGCGTGAGTCCACGGAGGGCTCCACCCACGAAGGGTCCACGAAGAAGCAACCTTGTCTATTCCATCATGGCCGTCGCCCACGAAGGACTTGCCTCACTAGCGGTAGATCTTCACAAAGTAGGCGATCTCCTTGCCCTTACAAACTCCTTGGTTCAACTCCACAATCTTGCCGGAGGCTCCCAAGTGACACCTAGCCAATCTAGGAGACACCACTCTCCAAGGAGTAACAAATGGTGTGTTGATGATGAACTCCTTGCTCTTGTGCTTCAAATGATAGTCTCCCCAACACTCAACTCTCTCTCACAGGATTTGGATTTGGTGGAAAGAAGATTTGAGTGGAAAGCAACTTGGGGAAGGCTAGAGATCAAGATTCATATGGTTGGAATGGAATATCTTGACCTCAACACAAGTGTAGGTGGTTCTCTCTCAGAAAATGTGTATTGGAAGTGTAGGTATGTTCTGATGGCTCTCTCCACGAATGAAGAGTGGGTGGAGGGGTATATATAGCCTCCACACAGAATCTAACCGTTACACACAATTTTCCAAACTCGGTCGGACCGATTCAGCAAACCTAGTGA
Source organism: Triticum dicoccoides (assembly GCF_002162155.2). Taxonomy (NCBI): domain Eukaryota; kingdom Viridiplantae; phylum Streptophyta; class Magnoliopsida; order Poales; family Poaceae; genus Triticum; species Triticum dicoccoides. The sequence goes on from NC_041382.1 coordinate 204,731,294, forward strand.
TCGTTAGGATTTTTGGTGGGACTAAGATGCAACTCGGTAGGACCGACATGGTTAGGGTTAGGGCATAACGTAATCTCGGTGTGACCGATTACACAAACTCGGTGGGACCGATTTTGGTAAAAAGCTAACCAGAGAGTTGGTCAGGTAAACTCGGTGGGACCGATTTGCTCATCTCGGTGGGACCGAAATGTTACAAAAGGGAAACAGAGAGTTTACATTGCAATCTCGGTGGGACCGATCGGTCATCTTGGTAAGACCGAAACATTATGAAGGGAAACAAAGAGATTACAATCCCATCTCGGTGCGACCAAGATCCCTATCGGTGAGGCCGATTTGCCTAGGGTTTGTGGCAGTGCCTATGACATTTGAAACTCGGTGACGCCGGATAGAAAGAATCGGTGGGGCTGAGTTTGACTTTTGGTTTAGGTCATATGTGGATGTGGGAAGGTAGTTGAGGGTTTTGGAGCATATCACTAAGCATTTTGAGCAAGCAAGCCATTAAGCAACACCTCATCCCTCCTTGATAGTATTGGCTTTTCCTATAGACTCAATGTGATCTTGGATCACTAAAATATAAAATGTAGAGTCTTGATCTTGAAGCTTGTAGGATCGAAAGTATGTCTAGAGGGGGGGTGATTAGACTACTTGACCAAATAAAAACTTAACCTTTTCCCAATTTTAGTTCTTGGCAGATTTTAGCTACTGTAGGACAAGTTAAGCAATCATCACACAATTCAAGCAAGCATGCAAAGAGTATATTGGCAGCGGAAAGTAAAGCATGCAACTTGCAAGAATGTAAAGGGAAGGGTTTGGAGAATTCAAACGCAATTGGAGACACGGATGTTTTTCCCGTGGTTCGGATAGGTGGTGCTATCCTACATCCACGTTGATGGAGACTTCAACCCACAAAGGGTAACGGTTGCACGAGTCCACGGAGGGCTCCACCCACAAAGGGTAACGGTTGCGCGAGTCCACAAAGGGCTCCACCCATGAAGGGTCCACGAAGAAGCAACCACCCACAAAGGGTCCACGAAGTAGCAACCTTGTCTATCCCACCATGGCCATCGCCCACACAGGACTTGCCTCACTAGCGGTAGATCTTCACGAAGTAGGCGATCTCCTTGCCCTTACAAACTCCTTGGTTCAACTCCACAATCTTGTCGGAGGCTCCCAAGTGACACCTAGCCAATCTAGGAGACACCACTCTCCAAGAAGTAACAAATGGTGTGTAGGTAATGAATTCCTTGCTCTTGTGCTTCAAATGATAGTCTCCCCAACACTCAACTCTCTCTCATAGGATTTGGATTTTGTGGAAAGAAGATTTGAGTGGAAAGCAACTTGGGGAAGGCTAGAGATCAAGATTCATATGGTAGGAATGGAATATCTTGGTCTCAACACATGAGTAGGTGGTTCTCTCTCAGAACATATGAGTTGGAATTGTGTATGTGTTCTGATGGCTCTCTCCACGAATGAAGAGGAGGTGGAGGGGTATATATAGCCTCCACACAAAATCCAACCGTTACACACAGTTTTCCAATCTCGGTGGGACCGAATCAACAAACTCGGTCGGACCGAAAATGTAAACCTAGTGACCGTTAGAGATTTTCGGTGGGACTGACATGCAACTCGGTGGGACCGATATGGTTAGGTTTGGGCATAACGTAATCTCGGTGAGACCGATTACACAAACTCGGTGGGACCGAATTTGGTAATTAGCTAACCAGAGAGTTGGTCAGGCAAACTCGGTGGGACCGATTTCCTCTTTCGGTGAGACCGAAAAGTTACAAAAAGGAAACACTGAATTTACATTGCAATCTCGGTGGGACCGATTCGCTCTTTCGGTGAGACCGAAAAGTTATGAAAGGGAAACAGAGAGTTTGGAATCCCATCTCGGTAAGACCGAGATCCCTATCGGTAGAACCGATTTGCTAGGGTTTGGCAGTGGCTTATGACAAATGAAACTTGGTGGCGCCGGATAGGAAGAATCGGTAGGACCGAGTTTGGCTTAGGGTTTAGGTCATATGTGGATATGGGAAAGTAGTTGAGGGTTTTGGAGCATATCACTAAGCACATGAAGCAAGAGGCTCATTAAGCAACACCTCATCCCTCCTTGATAGTATTGGCTTTTCCTAAAGACTCAATGTGATCTTGGATCACTAAAATATAAAATGAAGAGTCTTGAGCTTTTGAGCTTGAGCCAATCCTTTGTCCTTAGCATTTTGAGGGTTCCACTTTCACATCCATGCCATGCCAATCATTGAGCTTTCTTGAAATAATCATCTTGGAATAGCATTAGCTCAATGAGCTATATGTTGTTATGAATTACCAAAACCACCTAGGGATAGTTGCACTTTCAATCTCCCCCTTTTTGGTAATTGATGACAACATATAGATCAAAGCTTCGACAAATGATAATAAGCATGAAATATATCGTCGCTTTGAGAAGTATGTGACAAGTAAGAGCTCCCCCTAAATTTGTGCATATTTAAAATTTGCTTTGGACTGCAAATGCACAAAGAGTTAGAGTCATGGGTTACTCTTCCATGTCACATACATCTTGGTGGAGCGCTTAGAATGATAAGAATGAAATACATGCACTCATCACCAAGAACAGTGAATGATCACATAAGATAGATAAGATAATAGCATTAAGAAAGCATTAAGTGTAGCTTATGATCAAACACATGATCATCAATGTCTCACAGATAATGACGTAGTATCTCAAGCACTCAAAAGCAAACAAAGTTAGAAAAACCACCAAATAAAGCAAGAGAGAAAAAAGCAACACTCTCTCTCTCTCGAAGCCTATGATCTATACATTTTTCTCCCCCTTTGGCAACAAGTTACCAAAAAGTTCCTAGAAAATGCATAGTGCTAGATCGACGCTCAGGCTTGATCTTCTGGTGGTGGTGGAGTCCGGATCACTCCAAGGACGAAGGCTTCTGTAGACGCTGAAGTAGACGCTGGAGTTGGAGCTGAAGTAGATGCTGGAGCTGGTTGGGCTAGTGCTATGGCTGGAGCTGAGGCAGTTGCTCTTGTGTCAGGAACTGGCACTGCAGACGACCTCGGACCTCGTGGCACTCTGGCAAAGGCATCAGTGGTTGTCTTCCCTTTCCTCTCCTGCATATCATCTTGGAGCTGCTCCACTGCAGTCTGAATTTCTGTCACCTTGACATCCAAGTCATAGAACTTTTGTTCCATGATCCTCTCTAAGCTTGCCTGGTTTTGAGTTAGGGTGGCTAGTCCTTGCTCAATCCGCAGGGTGGATGCAATCAGGTAACCAAGTTGCTCTTGTTTGGTTTTCAAGAAATACTCAGATGCCTCCTCTTGAGTTGGCATCTTGGCAGCTTTCTCCTTCCTTGCCTTCTCCTTCTTTGCTTGTGCTTGGGCAGATGATGGCTCATTCTCAGTCATGACAACTTGATTGTCCTCAAAATCTGGACAGATGGGCAGGTGTTCCTTGTCCAATAAGTATATGCCCGTGCCCATCTTGGAGTTGATGAGCTCCTGAATTTGAGGGGCATATCCACAGGTTCTCTTCTGGTCTGCTGCAGTCCTCTTGATTGTCTCTACTATGAGGCTCATCACTTTGAATTTCTGAGGCACATCAAATACATGAAGCAAATTGATTGCATGGCCTCTGATCATCTTGTGATCTCCAGACTTGGGCAAGAGAGTGTGCCTCAATATCCAATTTATAGTTGGCAGCCCTGACAGAAGATAATGCACAGACCCAAACTTGAAAGTGTCAAGAGCCTCGTTTGGAATTTCCTTGTACATATTGGACATTGAGTTATGATCCATCTTTTTCTTGGCATAGATGTCCAAGTCGTCCTCATGCTCCTCTGGGGCATTGATCAGCTGAGCCCATTCAGCAACTGTAGATTGGTACCTCGTACCCTCAGACATCCATGTGATACTCCCATCTGGATAGAAGTGTGCCATGGAGTAGAATTGCATGATGAGCTCCTCGTTCCACTTTGTGAGCTTCTGCCCAACAAAGTCTGTAACTCCACAAGCACTAAAGCTGTCATACACTCCAGGGTAGTGTTCCTCATTTTCCTTCATGTAGGTCCAGTCAACCCATCTCATGTCACAAACAATGGGGTTCTTATCTAGCAGCACTGTCTCATAGAAGTCCTGCTGTTCCTTGGTGTGAAATCTGTAATCCACAGCAGTTCTTCTCCTTGAAGCATACGGATCTACTTCTCTCCACTTCCTGAGCCCTGAATCTCTCCTGAGTTTCATATCCTCAGCCACAGGATGAGCATCGTTGTGGTCTGGGATCTTGGGCTTGAGCTTTCTCAGAACATTCTCTTCCTCTTCTTCTGCAGCTTCAGGCACTGGGGCCTTGTTCTTTTCAGCAGCTGGGATGCTCCTTGTATTTCTCTTTGGTGCAGACTTGGGCTTGGAGGCAGCTTTGGGTGCTTCTTTGGGCTTAGATGCAGCAGCCCCTGTCCTGATAGCATCACCCATTAGCTTGGGTGCCTTAGGTGCTGGTGCAGCAACCTCTTCTTTCTCTTCCTCTTCCATGATGGAAGCCTTTCCAAGCACTCTGGCTACGGGCTTCTTGACCCTTTCCTTCCTTTTCTTGCCTTCAGCAGCAACTGGCTCTATGGGTGCAGGCTTTTCAGTTGAAGCTCTAGCCTTTGACATAGGCTGCCTGCCTGCTGGCCTTTTGATTTTCAAACCTGGCTTTGTGCCTTGAGCTGGCTCAACTCTCTTTGATGTGGCCTCTTCCTCTGCCACATAATCTTCATCTTCAGAATCTGAAGTCCTCTTCTTCCTCTGTCTGGTGGCAGCTTTTGGCAGATTGCTTGGGGTACTTCTGCTGCCTTCATCTGAAGAGCTGGAGGGACTAGTGCCCTCACTCATCTGCACTTGCTGTTCTGACACATTCTGGCTGTCACTGGTCTGACATGATGAACAAGCTGACTGCTGACCCTGTGAACAGATTATAGATGAGGTAGAATAGATGAGCATCACAAAATGCAGAGATTTTTGCAAAAGAATGATCCAAAAACTTAGTTTTAGTTTCCCACTGAAATCATCTCGGATCTACCGATTTTCAAACTCGGTGATACCGAAGCAGTTTTGGAGCCAAAACTAGTGAACTCGGTCAGACCGAGTCACAGTTCGGTGGCACAGAGACTGCTAGGGTTTCACAGAGTTCCAAAATCGGTCACACCGATAAGTAATTCTCGGTCAGACCGAGTCTCACTTGTGCAATGGCATAAGCCAAATCGGTGGGACCGAGGTTTTCAACTCGGTGGGTCCGAGATGGTTTCGGCGGAAACCTAACCCTAAAATTTTCGAATCAAACCTAATCTACGAGCGCATTGACTGGATAGGAGTGTTTCAATCGTGGCAAGAATCATGATGATCACAATGTGCTAAGAATCGGATTGGAGAATAGCACAAAGATCGAGTCCATACCCTAGTTCGGCGGAGACTCGCTACGGCGGCAACGGCGGGGTAGAATTCCGTTGATGGCGACGGAGACCAGCGACTGGAGGCGGCTGGCAGCGAGGAGACGATCCGGAGACCACGTTGGCAGAGCAGGCTATCGCGCGGGCGAAGGGGTTCGGAGAAATTTCTAAATTTTGCCCGTGACTATATATAGCCCGACCCTGTCGGTGTGACCGAGTGGAACAACTCGGTGGCACCGAGATTCATAACTGCAAGCAGTTACTGAAACTCGGTGTGACCGAAAGGTTCAAATCGGTTGCACCGAGATCGAAAACCTAGATCAACTTAATGATCTCGGTAGGACCGAAAGTGGGGTATCGGTCAGACCGAGAATCATAAAGAGGTTTTGGAAGTTTAAGTCTATGACGAATCGGGGACTCCGAGTGCTCCTCACATAGAGTGGTTCGAATCTGACTTAATCAAATTTTGTGATGTAGCATGAATAGAGTTTGAGACGAGAAAAGCATAGATAGCTAGAGGAGGTTCTTAGGCATTCTTGTCCATCCACTTGGCAAAAGGAAATAAAACCAAACAATCAAAACAACAAGTGGATGTCCTCGAATGAGTAAAATGTGCAACCAGCATGCTCACACAATAAGATGGCAAATGAAATATGTGACAAGGCATGCACAACCAATTCTAGCATCTATCAAGCAATTTGCGATGACAAGGTCATCTATATATGAGTATATTGACTTAGGAGTCAAGTGAGAACACTTGATCATAGGTCATACTCATCGTTTAAGCTCAAGTGGGGTTACCACTTTTACATAAAGCATTGTTGTGTTCACATCTTTAGAGTTGCTTTAGCTCAAGTCTTAGAGTAAAGCTCCCCCTAGATGTGATATCCCCCCTTAGAGGGATGAACTAACCTCGGGTTTTGTCGATGATGACTTCATGTAGATGTTGAAGATGTGGATGCTCAATGTTGATGTAGATCACTTGGAGCTATCCCTTTGAGTGAATTGCACTTTCAATACCTACATGGATTAGTCCCACAAGGAACAAACAAGGATATCCATAGACATAGAGTGATGCACACAAAAGATGATGTCCATGAAACTTTTAGGTTACCTTGTCCCTTGTCTTACCAACAAGAGGGTTTGTGACTCCTTGAACTAGTGCAAGATGTGGAAGTTGATTGCACTTGTTCTTGCCAAAATGATAAGAGTGAAGTATGTTGGCGGAGTCACCCTCAAGAACTCTCTAGTTCTTCTTCTTTTGGATCCACACCATCTTGATGGGAATCCTTGGAGTTGTAGTCGTACTTGATGAAGTGGAACTTGAAGTAGTCTTGGGAATCCACTTGACTAAGGTCTTAGGAGCTTCTTCAAATGCATCAATTTCCTCTTGAAGCTTGTCCTTGCCTTTTTGCTCATAGTCTTGTGGTGGAAGATCATCTTGAGCTTGTGTTCCCTTGAAATAAGTATCATACTTCTCTTGTTGAGGAACAAACTTTGTCTTGGGGTATTGATCTTCTTCCCACTCAACTCCATTGGCATTGAACTTTCATTCAAAACCAACACCTTGATTCTTCCGGTGCATTCCTTGCTTGCGCACAATTTCCTCGAATTGCTTACTCCCGGCAAGGCTTTTGTACACTCCTTTCTCTATAATTCCCTTCAATAAGCTATTTTCTCGCTCAAGTGTAACTTGGTTAAGAGAATCATTAGTGGAATCAAGAGAACTACTAGAAGCAACAATATTGGATTTAGCATGATCATTGTTACTACTAAAGGAAGTATCTTTCTTGTTCTTGTTACTAGACTTGACTTGAGGCATGTAAGTGGATAAGAGTAAACGCTTGGCAACGTGAGAAGAACTTTTCTTGCGGAGATCATCATTGATTGCTTTTAAGAACTCATGCTCTTGCTCAAGATTGAGCTTTTCAAAGCGTAATTTCTCATGAGCTCTTAAAAGTTCTCGATGATCTTCGAAGATAGTTTCATGAGCTAACTTAAGAGTGTTTAGTTCTTTAGTTAGGGCCTCAATCTTCTCCTTATCATTGTCATTCGTTTTATCTTGATTATCATGTTTAATTGACGTTTCATCATAGTATTCATCACTAGAGTTGTCAACAAGCAAATCATCACCTAACAAGTCATCTCCATCACTATTGAAATCAACATACTCGGGGTGTGTTACCTTAGGACCTTTGGCCATGAAGCATCTTCCAATTCCTTCATTTGGTGAGTCAAATATGTCGTAGGAGTTGGTTGACACAAGTGCTAGACCGGCAACACCTTCATCTTGAGTATCTTCGGAGTCGGAGTGATAACTTCTCTCGGAGTGGTTGTCGGAGTCGGAGCCGAATACCCATTCACCAACATGAGCTTGATGTCTTCGTTTTGTGTAGCTCCTTGATGATTTTTCCTTCCTTTCCGAATCCTTGCTTCTCCGTGAGTATCTTCGTTCATAACGCTCACCTCTACTCCTTCTCTCTCTTGGTGGTGATTCTTTGCTTCTTCTTTTTGGAGAATCTTCTCTTCTCTTGTAGGGAGCCGTACACTCATTGGAATAGTGTCCGGGTCTTCCACAACTGTAGCAGTTTCGCTCTCGACTAGAAGATCTTTTGTCATTGTAGGACCTTGACTTGAAGCTTCTATCTTTGCTTCTGCTCTTGTAGAACTTGTTCAAGTTCTTCACCATTAAGCTCAATTCTTCATTGAAGTCTTGTTTCTCACTTGATGATGTAGGGGCTTCACATGAGGCTTTATAGGCACCACTTTGATTTGTTGTGAAGTTCCTCTTTATCCTTAAGTGACATCTCATGAGCAACAATTCTTCCAATCACCTCTGTTGGCTTGAGATCTTTGTAATTGGGCATCATTTGGATCAATGTGCACACGGTATCATATTTTCCATCCAAGGCTCTTAGAATCTTCTTGATGATGAATCTATCGGTCATCTCTTCACTTCCTAAGCCGGCAATCTCATTTGTGATGAGAGCAAGCCTAGAGTACATTTCAGCGACACCTTCACCATCCTTCATTTTGAACTTGTCAAGTTGACTTTGAAGCACATCCAACTTGGATTCCTTGACGGAGTCGGTACCTTCGTGCATATCAATCAAAGTATCCCAAATTTCCTTTGCATTCTCAAGACGGCTGATTTTGTTGAATTCTTCGGGGCACAATCCGTTGAAGAGAATATCACAAGCTTGAGCATTGTATTGCAACATCTTCAACTCATCTGCGGTAGCTTCACGGTTTGGTTCTTTCCCATCAAAGAAGTCACCTTGCAAACCAACACACACAATAGCCCAAACGGCGGGGTTATGTCCAAGAATATGCATTTTCATTTTATGCTTCCAACTAGAAAAATTAGTACCATCAAAGTAAGGACCTCTACGGTGATAATTTCCCTCGCTAGACGCCATACTCTCCTAGGTTGTGAAACCAAGGCTATGACCACCAAAAGCCATTCTAGAAAAAAATACAATTAGATTAGCAGATTTTTGGTTTGGGCCGAGCTGGATTTGAACCAGCTATGGAGATCAAAGCAAATGGAGACCAAAGCTCTGATACCACTAGTAGGATCGAAAGTATGTCTAGAGGGGGGTGATTAGACTACTTGACCAAATAAAAACTTAACCTTTTCCCAATTTTAGTTCTTGGCAGATTTTAGCTATTGTAGGACAAGTTAAGCAATAATCACACAATTCAAGCAAGCATGCAAAGAGTATATTGGCAGCGGAAAGTAAAGCATGCAACTTGCAAGAATGTAAAGGGAAGGGTTTGGAGAATTCAAACGCAATTGGAGACACGGATGTTTTTCCCGTGGTTCGGATAGGTGGTGCTATCCTACATCCACGTTGATGGAGACTTCAACCCACAAAGGGTAACGGTTGCGCGAGTCCACGGAGGGCTCCACCCACAAAGGGTAACGGTTGCGTGAGTCCACAAAGGGCTCCACCCACGAAGGGTCCACGAAGAAGCAACCACCCACAAAGGGTCCACGAAGTAGCAACCTTGTCTATCCCACCATGGCCATCGCCCACACAGGACTTGCCTCACTAGCGGTAGATCTTCATGAAGTAGGCGATCTCCTTGCCCTTACAAACTCCTTGGTTCAACTCCACAATCTTTTCAAAGGCTCCCAAGTGACACCTAGCCAATCTAGGAGACACCACTCTCCAAGAAGTAACAAATGGTGTGTAGGTAATGAACTCCTTGCTCTTGTGCTTCAAATGATAGTCTCCCCAACACTCAACTCTCTCTCATAGGATTTGGATTTTGTGGAAAGAAGATTTGAGTGGAAAGCAACTTGGGGAAGGCTAGAGATCAAGATTCATATGGTAGGAATGGAATATCTTGGTCTCAACACATGAGTAGGTGGTTCTCTCTCAGAACATATGAGTTGGAATTGTGTATGTGTTCTGATGGCTCTCTCCACGAATGAAGAGGAGGTGGAGGGGTATATATAGCCTCCACACAAAATCCAACCGTTACACACAGTTTTCCAATCTCAGTGGGACCGAATCAACAAACTCGGTCGGACCGAAAATGTAAACCTAGTGACCGTTAGAGATTTTCGGTGGGACTGACATGCAACTCGGTGGGACCGATATGGTTAGGGTTTGGGCATAACGTAATCTCAGTGAGACCGATTACACAAACTCGGTGGGACCGAATTTGGTAATTAGCTAACCAGAGAGTTGGTCAGGCAAACTCGGTGGGACCGATTTCCTCTTTCGGTGAGACCGAAAAGTTACAAAAAGGAAACACTGAATTTACATTGCAATCTCGGTGGGACCGATTCGCTCTTTCGGTGAGACCGAAAAGTTACGAAAGGGAAACAGAGAGTTTGCAATCCCATCTCGGTAAGACCGAGATCCCTATCGGTAGAACTGATTTGCTAGGGTTTGGCAGTGGCTTATGACAAATGAAACTTGGTGGCGCCGGATAGGAAGAATCGGTAGGACCGAGTTTGGCTTAGGGTTTAGGTCATATGTGGATATGGGAAAGTAGTTGAGGGTTTTGGAGCATATCACTAAGCACATGAAGCAAGAGGCTCATTAAGCAACACCTCATCCCTCCTTGATAGTATTGGCTTTTCCTAAAGACTCAATGTGATCTTGGATCACTAAAATATAAAATGAAGAGTCTTGAGCTTTTGAGCTTGAGCCAATCCTTTGTCCTTAGCATTTTGAGGGTTCCACTTTCACATCCATGCCATGCCAATCATTGAGCTTTCCTGAAATAATCATCTTGGAATAGCATTAGCTCAATGAGCTATATGTTGTTATGAATTACCAAAACCACCTAGGGATAGTTGCACTTTCAAAGCTTGAGCCAAACTTTTTGTCCTTAGAATTTTGAGGGATCCACTTTCCTCATCCATGCCATGCCATTCATTGAGCTTTTCCTGAAATATTAATCTTGGAATAATGATAGCTCAATGAGCTATATGTTGTTAGGAATTATCAAAACCACCCAGGGATAGTTGCACTTTCAATCTCCCTCTTTTTGGTAATTGATGACAACATATAGATCAAAGCTTTGACAAATGATAATAAGAGTGAAAGATATTGTCGCTTTGAGAAGTATGTGAAAAGCAAGAGCTCCCCCTAAATTTGTGCATATCTTAAGATTTTCTTTGGACTGCAAATGCACAATGAGTTAGGATCATAGGTTACTCTTCCATGTCACATACATCTTGGTGGAGCGCTCAAAATGATAAGAATTGAATACATGCACTCATCACCAAGCAAAGTGAATGATCATATAAGGATAAGTAAGATAATAACATCTAACAAGCATAAGTGTAGCTTATGATCAACCACATGATCATCAATGTCTCACAGATAATGGCATAGTATCTCAAGCAATCAAAAGCAAACAAAGTTCAACCAAGAAGATAAGAGAGAACAAAAGCAAACTCTCTCTCTCTCTCTCTCGAAGCCTATGATCTATACATTTTTCTCCCCCTTTGGCAACAAGTTACCAAAAAGTTCATAGAAAATGCATAGCACTAAAACGTCTCTCAGGCTTGGTCTTCAGGTGGTGGTGTCCGGAGAACTCCAAGAACGAAGGCTTCAGTCGAAGTAGATGGAGCTGCTGGGGTAGGTGCTGGAGCTGGTGTAGATGACGTGGCTCTGGTGTCTGGAACAGGCACTGCAGCTGATCTCTAAGCTCGAGGCACTCTAGCAAATGCATAAGTGGTTGTTCTGCCCTTCCTCTCCTGCATGTCATCCTGTAGCTGCTCCACAACTGACTGAATCTCAGTTACTTTGACATCTAAATCATAGAATTTTTGTTCCATGATTCTTTCCAGGCTCTGTTGGTTTTGAGTTAGGGTGGCCAACCCCTTCTCAATCCTCAGCATTGATGCTATTAAGTAACCAAGCTGATCCTGCTTGCTTTTCAAAAAGTACTCAGATGCCTCCTCTTGAGTTGGCATCTTGGCAGCCTTCTCTTTCTTTGCTTTCTCCTTCTTCTCTTGAGCTTGTACTGATGATGGTTCATTCTCATTCATCACAACTTGATTGTCCTCGAAGTCTGGATAGATGGGCAAGTGTTCCTTATCCAACAGGTATGTGCCTGTGCCCATCTTTGAGTTTATCAACTCCTGGATTTGTGGGGCATATCCACAACTTCTTTTCTGGTCTGCTGCAGTCCTCTTGATAGTCTCAACTATAAGGCTCATGACCTTGAACTTCTGTGGCGCATCAAATATATGTAGCAAGTTAATTGCATGCCCTCTGATCATGTTGTGGTCACCTGTCTTGGGCAAAAGAGTGTGCCTTAGGATCCAGTTGATCGTTGGCAGTCCTGACAGAAGAAAATGGACCGACCCAAACTTGAAAGTCTCAAGAGCATCTTTAGGAATCTCCTTGTACATCTGTGACATAGAATTGTGATCCATCTTTTTCTTGGCATAAACATCCAAGTCATCTTCACTTTCCTTTTGGGAATTGATCAGATTGGCCCATTCCTCAATAGTTGATTGGTATCTTGTACCTTCAGATATCCATACTATCCTGCCATCTGGATAGAAGTGTGATGTGGAGTAGAATTGCATTATGAGCTCCTCATTCCACTTTGTGAGCTTCTGCCCAACAAAGTCTGCAACTCCACAAGCACTGAAGCTGTCAAACACACCAGGATAGTGTTCCTCATTTTCCTTGATATACTTCCAGTCGACCCACCTCATTTCACACACTATAGGCTTCTTGTCCAGCAGCACTATCTCATAGAAATCTTGTTGTTCCTTTGCGTGGAACCTGTAATCAACAGCAGTTCTTCTTCTTGTAGCATATGGGTCTGTCTCTCTCCATTTCCTCAGTCCTGAGTCTCTCCTGATCTTCATGTTCTCAGCCACAGGATGAGCATCATTGTGGTCTAGAATCTTGGGTTTGAGCTTCCTCAGGACTTGTCCTTCATCATCTTCATCAGCAGCAACTTTAGGCACTGGGGCCTTGTTCTTCTCAGCAGCTGGTATACTCCTAGTATTCCTCTTAGGTGCACTCTTGGGCTTGGAGGCTGCTTTGGGTGCTTCTTTGGGCTTTGATGAGGCAGCCCCTGTCCTGATAGCATCACCCATAAGCTTCTGGGCCTTAGGTGCTGGTGCAGCGACCTCTTCTTCCTCTTCCTCTTCAGAATCTCTCATGATTGAGGATCTCCCAAGCACTCTAGCAGTGGTCTTTTTGATCCTTTCCTTCCTTTTCTTTCCTTCTGCAGCAAGATCTTTGGGTTCAGATTCCAAAGATGCTTGAGTGGATGCTCTGGCCTTAGACATGGGTTGTCTTCCTGCTGGCCTTTTGATCTTCATCCCTGGCTTGGTGGCAGCAGCAGTGTTGTACTCCTTAACCACTTTCTTCTTTGATGTGGCCTCATCCTCTACTGCCACATAATCTTCATACTTAGACTCTGAAGTTTTCTTCTTCCTTGTTCTGGTGGCAGCTTTGGGCAAGTTGCTGGGAGTGCTCCTGCTACCATCATCTAAGCTGCTAGAGGGACTAATTCCCTCACTCATGTGAACCTGCTCCTCTGACCTGTTCTGGCTGTCACTCTGATCAGACATATTGCAAACACTGACAGTAGACCCTGTGAATAGAAATAGATGAGATAGAGTGGATGAGCATCAAAAAATGCAGAGGTTTTTGCAAAAGAATGAGTCAAAAACTTAGTTTTAGTTTTCCACAGAAAGCATTTCGGATCAACTGATTTGTAAACTCGGTGATACCGAAGTAGCTGTTGGAACCTAAACTAGTGAACTCGGTCAAACCAAGTCACAGTTCAGTGGCACCGACACTGCTAGGGTTTCACAAAGTCCTGAACTCGGTCACACCGATTTGCAATTCTCGGTCAGACCAAAAATTACATGTGCAATGGCCTGAGCCGAATCGGTGGTACCGAGTTCCACAACTCGGATGGTCCGAGATGGTTTCTGCGGAAACCTAACCCTAAATTTTCAATTCAACTCTAATCTACGGAGTGTTTTGACTGGATAGAAGGGTTTCAATCATGGTGAGAATCATAATAAACACAATGTGCTAGGAATCGGACAGGGATAGCACTGTGATCGAGTCCATACCCTAGTTCGGCGATGAACTCGCTATGGCGGCAATGGCGGGGAAGAATTCCGTTGACAGCGGCGGAGACCAGCGATAGGAGGCGGCTGGCGACAAGGAGGACGATCCGGAGACCCTGGAGGTAGAGCGAGCTATGCGCGGGCGAAGGGTTTCGGAGAAATTTCCAAAATTTTGCCCGTGAGTATATATAGCCCGACCCTGTCGGTGTGACCGAGTGGAACAACTCAGTGGCACCGAGATTCATAACTGCAAGCAGTTACTGAAACTCGGTGTGACCGAGAGGTTCAAATCGGTTGCACCGAGATTGAAAACCTAGATCGACTTAGTGATCTCGGTATGACCGAAATGGAGGAATCGGTCAGACCGAAAAGCACAAAGAAGTTTTGAAAGTTTAAGTCTATGACGAATCGGGGACTCCGAGTGCTCCTCACACAGAGTGGTTCGAATCTGACTTGATCAAATTTTGTGATGTAGCATGAATAGAGTTTGAGACGAGAAAAGCATAGATAGCTAGAGAGGGTTCTTAGGCATTCTTGTCCATCCACTTAGCAAAAGAAAAGAAAACCAATCAATCAAAACAACAAGTGGATGTCCTCGAATGAGTAAAATATGCAATCAACATGCTCACACAATAAAATGGCAATTGAAATATGTGGCAAAGCATGCACAACCAATTCTGCATCTGCCAAACAATTTGCGATGACTAGGTCATCTATATATGAGTATTTTGACTTAGGAGTCAAATGAGAACATTTGATCATAGGTCATACTCATCGTTTAAGCACAAGTGGGGTTACCACTTTTACATAAAGCATTGTTGTGTTCACACCATTAGAGTTGCTTTATCTCAATTCTTAGAGTAAAGCTCCCCCTAGATGTGAGATCCCCCCTAAGAGGGATGAACTAACCTTGGGTTTTGTCGATGATGACTTCATGTAGATGTTGAAGATGTGGATGCTCAATGTTGATGTAGATCATTTGGAGCTATCCATTGGAGTGAGTTGCACTTTCAATACCTACACGGGTTAGTCCCACAAGGAACAAACAAGGATATCCATAGACATAGAATAATGCACACACAAGATGATGTCTATGAATGCTTTTAGGTTACCTTGTCCCTTGTCTTGCCAACAAGAGGGTTTGTGACTCCTTGAACTAGTGCAAGATGTGGAAGTTGATTGCACTTGTTCTTGCCAAGATGATAAGAGTGAAGTATGTTGGCAGAGTCACCCTCAAGAACTCTCTAGTTCTTTTTCTTCGGGATCCACACCATCTTGACGGGAATCCTCGGTGTTGTAGTTGTACTTGATGAAGTGGAACTTGAAGTAGTCTTGGGAACCCACTTGACCAAGGCATTAGGAGCTTCTTCAAATGCATCAATTTCCTCTTGAAGCTTGTCCTTGCCTTTTTGCTTGTGGTCTTGTGGTGGAAGATCATCTTGAGTTTGTGTCCCTTTGAAAGAAGTAGGATTATACTTCTCTTGTTGAAGAACAAACTTTGTCTTGGGGTATTGATCTTCTTCCCACTCAACACCATTGGCATTGAACTTTCGTTCAAAACCAACACCTTGATTCTTCCGGTGCCTTCCTTGCTTGCGCACAATTTCCTCGAATTGCTTACTTCCGGCAAGGCTCTTGTAAACGCCTTTCTCTATAATTCCCTTCAATAAGCTATTTTCTTGCTCAAGTGTAACTTGGCTAAGAGAATCATTAGTGGAATCAACAGAAGTACTAGAAGCAACAATATTGGATTTAGCATGATTATTGTTACTACTAGAGGAAAAATCTTTCTTGATCTTGTTACTAGACTTGACTTGAGGCATGTAAGTGGATAAGAGTAAACGCTTGGCAATGTAAGAAGAACTTTTCTTGCAAAGATCATCATTGATTGATTTTAAGAACTCATGCTCTTGCTCAAGTTTGAGCTTTTCAAAGCGTAATTTCTCATGAGTCCTTAAAAGTTCTCGATGATCTCCTAAGATAGTTTCATGAGCTAACTTAAGAGTGTTTAGTTCTTTAGTTAGAGACTCAATCTTCTCCTTATCATTGTCATTCGTTTTATCTTGATTAGCATGATTAATTGACGTTTCATCATAGTATTCATCATTAGAGTTGTCAACAAGTAAATCATCATCACCTAACAAGTCATCTTCATCACTATTGAAATCAACATACTCGGGGTGTGATACCTTTGGGCCTTTAGCCATGAAGCATGTTCCAACTCCTTCATTTGGTGAGTCAAATATGTCGTAGGAGTTGGTTGTCACAAGTGCTAGACTGGCAACACCTTCATCTTGAGTATATTCGGAGTCGGAGTGATAGCTTCTATCGAAGTGGTTGTCGAAATCGGAGCCGGATACCCATTCACCAACATGAGCTTGATGTCTTCGTTTTGTGTAGCTCCTTGATGACTTGTCCTTTCTTTCCGAATCCTTGCTTCTCCATGAGGGTCTTTGTTCATAACGATCATCTCTACTCCTTCTTTCTCTAGATGGTGATTCTTCTCTTCTACTTATTCTCTTGGGAGAATCTTCTCTTCTCTTGTAGGGGGTCGTACACTCATTGGAATAGTGTCCGGGCCTTCCACAATTGTAGCAGTTTCGCTCTCGACTAGAAGATCTTTTGTCATTGTAGGACCTTGACTTGGAGCTTCTCTCTTTGCTTCTACTCTTGTAGAACTTGTTGAAGTTCTTCACCATTAAGCTCAATTCTTAATTGAAGGTTTTTTCTCACTCGATGATGTGGGGGCTTCACATGAGGCTTTTTAAGCACCACTTGATTTGTTGTGAAGTTCCTCTTTATCCTTGAGTGACATCTCATGAGCAACAATTCTTCCGATGACTTCCGTTGGCTTGAGATCTTTGTAATTTGGCATCATTTGGATCAATGTGCACACGGTATCATATTTTACATCCAAGGCTCTTAGGATCTTCTTGATGATGAATCTATCTGTCATCTCTTCACTCCCTAAGCCGGCAATCTCATTTGTGATAAGAGCAAGCCTAGAGTATATTTCAGCAACACCTTCACCATCCTTCATTTTGAACTTGTCAAGTTGACTTTGAAGCACATCCAATTTGGATTCCTTAACGAAGTCGGTACCTTCGTGCATATCAATCAAAGTATCCCAAATTTCCTTTGCATTCTCAAGACGGCTGATTTTGTTGAATTCTTCGGGGCACAATCCGTTGAAGAGGATATCACAAGCTTGAGCGTTGTATTGCAACATCTTCAACTCTTCCGCGGTGGCTTCACGGTTCGGTTCTTTCTCGTCAAAGAATTCACCTTGCAAGCCAATACACACAATAGCCCAAACGGCGGGGTTATGTCCAAGAATATGCATTTTCATCTTATGCTTCCAACTAGCAAAATTTGTACCATCAAAGTAAGGACCTCTATGGTGATAATTTCCCTCGCTAGATGCCATACTCTCCTAGGTTGTGAAACCAAGCTATGACCGCCAAAAGCTATGGAAGCCAAAGCAAATGGAGACCAAAGCTCTGATACCACTTGTAGGATCGAAAGTATGTCTAGAGGGGGGTGATTAGACTACTTGACCAAGTAAAAATCTAGCCTTTTGCCAATTTTAGTTCTTGGCAGATTTAGCTATCTTAGCACAAGTCAAGCAATCTCCACATAATTCAAGCAAGCATGCAAAAGAGTATATGAGCAGCGGAAAGTAAAGCATGCAACTTGCAAGAATGTAAAGGGAATGGTTTGGAGAATTCAAACGCAATTGGAGACACAGATGTTTTTGTCGTGGTTCCGATAGGTCGTGCTATCGTACATCCACGTTGATGGAGAGTTCAACCCACGGAGGGTAAGGGTTGCGCGAGTCCACGGAGGGCTCCACCCACGAAGGGTCCACGAAGAAGCAACCTTGTCTATTCCATCATGGTCGTCGCCCACGAAGGACTTGCCTCACTAGCGGTAGATCTTCACGAAGTTGGCGATATCCTTGCCCTTACAAACTCCTTGGTTCAACTCCACAATCTTGTCGGAGGCTCCCAAGTGACACCTAGCCAATCTAGGAGACACCACTCTCCAAGAAGTAACAAATGGTGTGTTGATGATGAACTCCTTGCTCTTGTGCTTCAAATGATAGTCTCCCCAACACTCAACTCTCTCTCACATGATTTGGATTTGGTGGAAAGAAGATTTGAGTGGAAAGCAACTTGGGGAAGGCTAGAGATCAAGATTCATATGGTTGGAATGGAATATCTTGACCTCAACACAAGTGTAGGTGGTTCTCTCTCAGAAAATGTGTATTGGAAGTGTAGGTATGTTCTGATGGCTCTCTCCACGAATGAAGAGTGGGTGGAGGGGTATATATAGCCTCCACACAGAATCTAACCGTTACACACAATTTGCCAAACTCGGTGGGACCAAATGGTTAAACTCGGTCGGACCGATTCAGCAAACCTAGTGACCGTTAGGATTTTCGGTGGGACTGAGATGCAACTCGGTAGGACCGACATGGTTAGGGTTAGGGCATAACGTGATCTCGGTGTGACCGATTACACAAACTCGGTGGGACCGATTTTGGTAATAAGCTAACCAGAGAGTTGGTCAGGTAAACTCGGTGGGACCGATTTGCTCATCTTGGTGGGACCGAAATGTTACAAAAGGGAAACAGAGAGTTTACATTGCAATCTCGGTGGGACCGATCGCTCATCTCGGTAAGACCGAAACTTTACGAAGGGAAACAGAGAGATTACAATCCCATCTCGGTGCGACCGAGATCCCTATCGGTGAGACCGATTTGCCTAGGGTTTGTGGCAGTGGCTATGCCATTTGAAACTCGGTGGCGCCGGATAGAAAGAATTAGTGGGGCCGAGTTTGACTTTTGGTTTAGGTCATATGTGGATGTGGGAAGGTAGTTGAGGGTTTTGGAGCATATCACTAAGCATTTTGAGCAAGCAAGCCATTAAGCAACACCTCATCCCTCCTTGATATTATTGGCTTTTCCTATAGACTCAATGTGATCTTGGATCACTAAAATATAAAATGTAGAGTCTTGATCTTGAAGCTTGAGCCAAACTTTTTGTCCTTAGAATTTTGAGGGATACACTTTCCTCATCCATGCCATGCCATTCATTGAGCTTTTCCTGAAATATTAATCTTGGAATAATGTTAGCTCAGTGAGCTATATGTTGTTAGGAATTACCAAAACCACCCAGGGATAGTTGCACTTTCAGGTGCCCTGCTCAAATTCGAGCAGCCCCGGGCTCCTCCCCTCCTTCTCCCACCTCCAGAGAGCCCCACCACCACCCTAGTCCAGTCCCCGTTGCGATTCGTCCCCTCTCTGTGGCTGTGGTGCCCTGCCCATTGATACGTCTCCAACGTATCTATAATTTTTTATTGCTCCATGCTATATTATCTACTGTTTTGGGCAATATTGGGCTTTATTTTCCACTTTTATATTATTTTTGGGACTAACCTATTAACCGGAGGCCCAGCCCAGATTTGCTGTTTTATGCCTATTTCAGTGTTTCGAAGAAAAGGAATATCAAACGGAGTCGAAACGGAAAGAAATCAACTAGAGAAGTTATTTTTGGAAGGAAACCTACCGGATAGACTTGGACCCTACGTCAGAAGATGAAGGAGGAGCTCACGAGGGTAGGGGCGCGTCCACCACCCTGGGGCGCGCCCCCCTGCCTCGTGGCCACCCCTTCGGTCCACCGACGTACTCCTTTCACCCATATATACCCACGTATCCTAAAACTTCCAGAATGGAGAATAGATCAGGAGTTCCACCGCCAGAAGCCTCCGTAGCCACCGAAAGCCAATCTAGACCCGTTCCAGCACCCTGCCGGAGGGGGCAATCCCTCTCCGGTGGCCATCTTCATCATCCCGGTGCTCTCCATGACGAGGAGGGAGTAGGTCTCCCTCGGGGCTGAGGGTATGTACTAGTAGCTATGTGTTTGATCTCTCTCTCTCTCTCTCTCTCTCTCTCTCTCTCTCTCTCGTGTTCTTGATTTGGCACGATCTTGATGTATCGCGAGCTTTGCTATTATAGTTGGATCTTATGTTTCCCCTCCCCTTCTTCTCTCTTGTACTGAATTGTGTTTCCCCTTTGAAGTAATCTTATCGGATTGAGTCTTTAAAGATTTGAGAACACTTGATGTATGTCTTGCCGTGCGTATCTGTAGTGACAGTGGGATACCACGTGATTCACTTGATGTATGTTTTGGTGATCAACTTGCGGGTTCCGCCCATGAACCTATGCATAGGGGTTGGCACACGTTTTCGTTGTGATTCTCCGGTAGAACTTGGGGGCACTCTTTGAGGTCCTTTGTGTTGGTTGAATAGATGAATCTGAGATTGTGTGATGCATATCATATAATCATATCCACGGATACTTGAGGTGACATTGGAGTATCTAGGTGACATTAGGGTTTTGGTTGATTTGTGTCTTAAGGTGTTATTCTAGTACGAACTCTAGGGATGTTTGTGACACTTATAGGAATAGCCCAACAGATTGATTGGAAAGAATAACTTTGAGGTGGTTTCGTACCCTACCATAATCTCTTCGTTCGTTCTCCGCTATTAGTGACTTTGGAGTGACTCTTTGTTGCATGTTGAGGGACGGTTATGTGATCCAATTATGATATTATTGTTGAGAGGACTTGCACTAGTGAAAGTATGAACCCTAGGCCCTGTTTACCATCATTGCAATACCGTTTACGCTCACTTTCACCATTAGTTACTTTGCTGATTTTATTATTTCAGATTACAAATACCTTTATCTACTATCCATATACCACTTGTATCACCATCTCTTCGCCGAACTAATGCACCTATACATTTTACCATTGTATTGGGTGTGTTGGGGACACAAGAGACTCTTTGTTATTTGGTTGCAGGGTTGCTTGAGAGAGACCATCTTCATCCTACGCCTCCTACGGATTGATAAACCTTAGGTCATCCACTTGAGGGAAATTTACTACTGTCCTACAAACCTCTGCACTGGAGGCCCAACAACGTCTACAAGAAGAAGGTTGTGTAGTAGACATCAAGCTCTTTTCTGGCGCCGTTGCTGGGGAGGTTAGTGCTTGAAGGTATATCTTTAGATCTTGCAATCGAGTCTTTTAGTTTCTTGTTTATCACTAGTTTAGTTTATAAAAGAAAACTATAAAAAAATGGAATTGAGTTTGTCTCATACGCTTCACCTTTTTAATATCTTTCATGAGTATGATGGAAAGGATAATTGTGCCCAAGTGCTAGAAGAAGAAATCTATAGAATGTTTGGCACTAAATCTTTGAATGATGAGCATGATTGCAATTTTGTTAGTATGAATTCCTTGAATATCCATGATGTTAATGATATGCAAAGCCACAAGCTTGGGGAAGCTATGTTTGATGAAGATGATATTTTTTGTCCCCCAAGTTTTGATGAGAAAATTTATTATGATGAAAGCATGCCTCCTATTTATGATGATTATATTGATGAAAGTGGTTTCGGAGAGGTCATGACTTTATTTTGTGATGAATCCATTGTTTCAGAAGAGGTTCCAATTGATTATGAGAACAAAGTTACTATCTGTGATGATTATAGTGATGACTTGTATGCTATAAAGAATAATGATATCCATGAAACTTGTCATCATGATTTTAGTTTTCAATTGGATTATGCCTCACATGATAATTATTCTGTTGAGTTTTCTCCCACTATTATTCATGAGAAGAATCTTGCTTATGTGGAGAGCAGTAAATTTTCTATGCTTGTAGATCATGAAAAGAATGCTTTAGGTTGTGGTTATATTGTTGAATTCATTCATGATGCTACTGAAAATTATTATGAGGGAGGAACATATGCTTGTAGGAATTGCAATAATATGAAGTTCCCCTCTATGTGCTTAAAGTTTTAAAGTTATGCTTGTTTTAGCTTCCTATGCTAGTTGATTATTGTTCCCACAAGTTGTTTGCTCACAAAATCCATATGCATAGGAAGTGGGTTATACCTGTGATAGTCATATTCTTCATGATGCTCTCTTTATGTTTCAATTCTTATCCTTTATGTGAGCATCATTGAAATCATCATGCCTAGCTAGGGGCATTAAACGATAGCGCTTGTTGGGAGGCAACCCAATTTTATTTTTGTCCCTTGCTTTTTGTTCCTGTTTAGTAATAAATAATTCATCTAGCCTCTGCTTAGATTTGGTTTTATGCTTTTAATTAGTGTTTGTGCCAAGTAGAACCTTTGGGAAGACTTGGGGAAAGTATTGTTGATCATGCTGTAAAAAACAGAAACCTTTTGCATATTAAGCTATGATAAATTTACTAGAGTGGGAATTTTATTTTATAATTTTTGGAGCTAGGGAAGTATGGATGTTGCTGCATTCTTTACAGACCGTCCTGTTTAGGCATATTGCTGTTATGTTTGCATTATTTGCATAGGATTGCTTCTTTAATGATTCTATTTGAGGATATGACTATTAAATATGCAGAGGCATTTAGTATGCAATGTTGAATAATAATTTAGTGATTTTCTACAGTAGAGTATGATAAGGTTTTGGCAATGGTTTATACTAACTTATCTCACGAGTCCTTGTTGAGTTTTGCGTGGATGAATCTTTTGAGATTTAGGGAGACCTTGATATGAGAGGAATTAAGGAGACACAAAAGCTCAAGCTTGGGGATGCCCAAGGCACCCCAAGATAATATTTCAAGAAGTCTCAAGCATCTAAGCTTGGGGATGCCCCGGTTGGCATCCCACCTCTCTTCTTCGACAACTATCGGTTAGTATCGGTTGATCCTAAGTTTTTTCTTCTTCACATGATGTTTGCTATTCTTAGATGTAATTTTATTTTGTCTTGCTTGCTGTTTGAATAAAGTATCAAGATCTGAAATTCTTAAATGTTAGAGTGTCTTCACATAGTTGCATAATTATTCGACTACTCATTGATCTTCACTTATATCTTTCGGAGTAGTTTGTTGTTTGCTTTAGTACTTCACTTATATATTTTAGGGCATGGTGGTAGTTTTATTTTGAAGAAATAAATGAACTCGCATGCTTCACTTAGATTATTTTGAGAGTCTTAAATAGCATGGTAATTTTCTTAAAATCCTAATATGCTAGGTATTCAAGAATAATAAAATTCTCTTATGAGTGTGTTGAATACTATGAGAAGTTTGATACTTGACAATTGTTTTGAGATATGGAGATGGTGATATTAGAGTCATGCTAGTTGAGTAGTTGTGAATTTGAGAGATACTTTTTTTGAAGTTTGTGATTCCCGTAGCATGCACGTATGGTGAACCGTTATGTGATGAAGTCGGAGCATGATTTATTTATTGATTGCCTTCCTTATGAGTGGCGGTCGGGGATGAGCGATGGTCTTTTCCTACCAATCTACCCCCTAGGAGCATGCGCGTAATACTTTGTTTCGATAACTAATAGATTTTTGCAATAAGTATGCGAGTTCTTTATGACTAATGTTGAGTCCATGGATTATACGCACTCTCACCCTTCCACCATTGCTAGCCTCTCTAGTACCGCACAACTTTCGCCGGTACCATAAACCCACCATATACCTTCCTCAAAACAGCCACCATACCTACCTATTATGGCATTTCCATAGCCATTACGAGATATATTGCCATGCTACTTTCCACTGTTCCGTTATTATGACACGCTTCATCATTGTCATATTGCTTTGCATGATCATGTAGTTGACATCGTATTTGCGGCAAAGCCACCGTTCATAATTCTTTCATACATGTCACTCATGAATCATTACACATCCCGGTACACCGCCGGAGGCATTCATATAGAGTCATATCTTGTTCTAAGTATCGAGTTGTAATTCTTGAGTTGTAAGTAAATAAAAGTGTGATGATCATCATTATAAGAGCATTGTCCCAGTGAGGAAAGGATGATGGAGACTATGATTTCCCCATAAGTCGGGATGAGACTCCGGATGAAAATAAATAAATAAAAGAGGCCAAAGAGACCCAAATAAAAAAAAGAGAAAGAAAAGAGGCCATAAGAAAAGGAGAAAAGGCCCAAATAAAAAAAATAAAAAAATGAGAGAAAAAGAGAGAAGGGACAATGCTACTATCTTTTTTACCACACTTGTGCTTCAAAGTAGCACCATGATCTTCATGATAGAGAGCCTCCTATGTTGTCACTTTCATATACTAGTGGGAATCTTTCATTATAGAACTTGGCTTGTATATTCCAATGAGGGGCTTCCTCAAAATGCCCTAGGTCTTCGTGAGCAAGCAAGTTGGATGCACACCCACTAGTTTCTTTTGTTGAGCTTTCATATACTTAGAGCTCTAGTGCATCCGTTGCATGGCAATCCCTACTCACTTACATTGATATCTATTGATGGGCATCTCCATAGCCCATTGATACGCCTAGTTGATGTGAGACTATCTTCTCCTTTTTTGTCTTCTCCACAACCACCATTATATTCCACCTATAGTGCTATGTCCATGGCTCACGCTCATATATTGCGTGAAGATTGAAAAAGTTTGAGAACATCAAAAGTATGAAACAATTGCTTGGCTTGTCATCGGGGTTGTGCATGATTTAAATACTTTGTGTGGTGAAGATAGAGCATAGCCAGACTATATGATTTTGTAGGGATAGCTTTCTTTGGCCATGATATTTTGAGAAGACATAATTGATTTATTAGTATGCTTGAAGTATTATTATTTTTATATCAATATGAACTTTTGTCTTGAATCTTTCGGATCTGATTATTCATATCACAAGTAAGAAGAATTACATTGAAATTATGCCAACTAGCATTCCACATCAAAAATTATCTTTTTATCATTTACCTACTCGAGGACGAGCAGGAATTAAGCTTGGGGATGCTTGATACGTCTCCAACGTATCTATAATTTTTGATTGCTCCATGCTACATTATCTACTGTTTTGGGCAATATTGGGCTTTATTTTCCACTTTTATATTATTTTTGGGACTAACCTATTAACCGGAGGCCCAACCCAGATTTGCTGTTTTATGCCTATTTCAGTGTTTCGAAGAAAAGGAATATCAAACGGAGTCGAAACAGAATGAAATCAACTGGAGAAGTTATTTTTGGAAGGAAACCTACTGGATAGACTTGGACCCTACGTCAGAAGATGAAGGAGGAGCTCACGAGGGTAGGGGCGCGCCCCCTGCCTCGTGGCCACCCCTTTGGTCCACCGACGTACTCCTTTCACCCATATATACCCACGTATCCTAAAACTTCCAGAACGGAGAATAGATCGGGAGTTCCGCCGCCAGAAGCCTCCGTAGCCACCGAAAGCCAATCTAGACCATTTCGGCACCCTGCCGGAGGGGGAAATCCCTCTCCGGTGGCCATCTTCATCATCCCGGTGCTCTCCATGACGAGGAGGGAGTAGTTCTCCCTCGGGGCCGAGGGTATGTACCAGTAGCTATGTGTTTGATCTCTCTCTCTCTCTCTCTCTCTCTCTTGTGTTCTTGATTTGGCACGATCTTGATGTATCGCGAGCTTTGCTATTATAGTTGGATCTTATGTTTCTCCTCCCCCTCTTCTCTCTTGTAATGAATTGAGTTTTCCTTTGAAGTAATCTTATCGGATTGAGTCTTTAAAGATTTGAGAACACTTGATGTATGTCTTGCCGTGCGTATCTGTGGTGACAATGGGATACCACGTGATTCACTTGATGTATGTTTTGGTGATCAACATGCGGGTTCCGCCCATGAACCTATGCATAGGGGTTGGCACACGTTTTCGTCGTGATTCTCTGGTAGAACTTTGGGGCACTCTTTGAGGTCCTTTGTGTTGGTTGAATACATGAATCTGAGATTGTGTGACGCATATCATATAATCATACCTAGAGATACTTGAGGTGACATTGGAGTATCTAGGTGACATTAGGGTTTTGGTTGATTTGTGTCTTAAGGTGTTATTCTAGTACGAACTCTAGGGCTGTTTGTGACACTTATAGGAATAGCCCAACAAATTGATTGGAAAGAATAACTTTGAGGTGGTTTCGTACCCTACCATAATCTCTTCGTTCGTTCTCCGCTATTAGTGACTTTGGAGTGACTCTTTGTTGCATGTTGAGGGACAGTTATGTGATTCAATTATGATATTATTGTTGAGAGGACTTGCACTAGCGAAAGTATGAACCCTAGGCCTTGTTTACCATCATTGCAATACCGTTTACGCTCACTTTTACCATTAGTTACCTTGCTGTTTTTATTATTTCAGATTACAAATACCTTTATCTACTATCCATATACCACTTGTATCACCATCTCTTCGCCGAACTAGTGCACCTATACAATTTACCATTGTATTGGGTGTGTTGGGGACATAAGAGACTCTTTGTTATTTGATTGCAGGGTTGCTTGAGAGAGACCATCTTCATCCTAAGCCTCCTACGGATTGATAAACCTTAGGTCATCCACTTGAGGGAAATTTACTACTGTCCTACAAACCTCTGCACTTGGAGGCCCAACAACGTCTACAAGAAGAAGGTTGTGTAGTAGACATCACCCATCGTCGCCGTAGCCATTGTCCGCCGCGAGCCGTGCTCTGCTCGGCAAGGCACTCCCCGGTGTACATGAAGCATCTGGATGGGTGCGGCCCTCCGTGCCGAGGCCATTGGTGCATCCAGTTCGGCCGGAGACACCCGGAGTTACCAGAGCTCATCGCCGGCTTGTCTCGGCCTCGCCTCGCCTCTGTCTCCATCGGGCGCTGGAGAGCTGAAGAAGACGACCGCGCCCTGGCCCCCTCCTGCCTGCGGGCCCTGCCAGTCAGTCGCTGAGGCATTGACCCCAACCGGGTGACGTGGATAAGTGGCGCGCCAGCCACTTAAGTGAATGCGTACTCGGTAGAATACGTTTTCCCTGCGGGTAAGCGTATTTTCTGCTGCTTCAGCCAAGAAGGCGCTTTCCCTATACTGAAAACGTATTCTGGTCTTTCTTCAGGTCAAAGTGCGCTTTCTCTTTCTGAAAGCGTATTTTCCTAAAGACGTTTTCTGTTTTTTTGTCCAGGCCCAGATTGTGAAGTTTTTGTTTACAGATAGGTCCCTAGCAGAAAAACATTCATATCTTTTTTATCCTAACTCCAAATGAGGTGATTCCAAAGCCCACGTCTTCGTTTCATCGATCCCGTCTGTTGGTTTCATTTTCACTATGGTTTGACACTGTGAAAATGACCTTTTTGCCCTTGCACGTAAACAGCCCTTCTGAGAGAGAACTGTTTCCGGCAAATCTTTCCGCGGCTTCACCGCACTTCTCCCTGGTACCTTCTTCATCCCCAGGCAAGCCACAATACCCACTTGCATGATAGTCATGTAGTAGCCATGGTTTTCAACTTGAATATTTATTAAATGATTGCTTGTTTAAAATATGGTTATCGTTGTTTCGATAATGTTTCTGGGTTAGTGCTTACTTGCTTACTATGTTGTGATGCACCTGGTTATCATGCCCTGCTAGTTGCTAGTATTACTTTCATATTGCCATGCTTGATAGTAGTACATGTTGGGTTGGTCATGTTCTTCGGTGCATGACTAACATCGGTTAATGAGTATTGTTAATATGCATTGTTCCTTTAATACTAGTTGGTTAAGTGTTTACTCGGTAATGTTATTGATGAGTTCTTGCATGTTATTTATGGTTGATGCTAGTGGTCATGTGATACTATGAGTAGTGTGGCACTTGTAATATTTATGCTCGTCATTATGTCATGTTCAGTTGGAGATTATTCATAGTTGATATGGTGGATATTTATGTTGCATCCCGTGCTTATGTTGATATCATGCTCATGCTTTGTATATGCATCATGTTATTTTATCATGGCTCAGCATATTGCATTCAAGTTTAACCGGATTAAATTGAACTTGAACAACTATTGGCTGAGTCATGGTGTCACCATATCGAAACTGACCAGTGCAACCACGCTTACCTT
This sequence comes from Triticum dicoccoides, assembly GCF_002162155.2. Classification (NCBI taxonomy): domain Eukaryota; kingdom Viridiplantae; phylum Streptophyta; class Magnoliopsida; order Poales; family Poaceae; genus Triticum; species Triticum dicoccoides. The sequence continues at coordinate 204,759,203 of NC_041382.1, forward strand.
ATGGGGAGGTCCTAGCCGGGTCTATTGTCATGCCTCTCGCCGGTGCCTCCCGCGAGGGAAGATTATGCGCGGGTGCTACCCTGATCAGGTAGGATGACATAAGCATTGTGTGCCCATTGTTGAGTATGGATCCTTGTCCCCGTTTGGGACCGTTTTGCCACGACGGTGGCCGTTGGTGCCTTTGGTAGGCACGGGGCCACCCAGGACTTAGCCCAAAGGGGAGTTGGTCGGAGTGGTCGGGAGGGTGTCATGGAAGTAGATCGGTTTTGTCGGAACACTTTGGTCCACCCGAATGGGAGTTCGAGGCCAGGGTTCCGTGGTGTGGGTCCAGTGTGCTACCTCTACAGAGTGTATATTAAATCTATCGATAGCCGCGCCCGCGGATAAAGGCCCAGTTCGTGTCGGTCCCACCGTGAGTCAACAGTATTAATAATAACTTGATTAATGACAACCCGGTTCGATGATGAGATAAGTTGGTTGTGATCGCCGGAAGGATCAAGGTTTGGGACCAAGTGTTGGTCATGGTTGTGATCGCTGGAATGATCACCGTGGTATCGAGGATACCGAGTTGTTGGATATTCATGATGTTGTGCAAGAATCATGGGTAAGGATCAAGCTCCTTGTGGTCATTTAATGATTACTGCAGTATTGTTTATACCAAGCTTGATTTGATCCTGAGATGATCGTGTAATGTCCGAGGTTGGTAAGTGATGTATGCGATGGTTATGAGGTAACCCGAGCAAAATAAATGGTGCATGTAGTGTCATCATGTTACATGCTAGTATCATTAGATTTATATGTTCTTGCCATGATCATATTGTTCTAGCAGTATTATGTTCATGTTGTTCATGTTATGTTGATGATTTCATGATAATTCCTGCTTAACCTGTAATTGCCATGCCGTTGTTTGTCTTGAATGCTTATGGTTATTGTGAGCTTGCAAGTACATTCCATGTACTGACCTGGCGTGTCATGCCAGTTTGCAGGTCGTGCCTGGATTGCTTGCTTGTTTGGTGTTGTTCCTGTGTTCGCGAGCTAGGATAAGCGTTCCAGCCAGAGTCCCTGCAGATTGGAGTCCATCATCGTCGTTCGTTGTTCTGCTGCCAGTAGTTGTTCCGTTGCTTCAAGTTGTTATGCTACTTGTATAGAGCAATCGTGATTGGCGTAGTGTCTCCGTGCCGATGTTATTCATTGTAATATCGGAACCTGTGTATTCATATCCGTGTTGTAATAGAGAGCTGGTTTGTTCTATACTAAGGGCGTGTTCGGTAGCGGTCTAGCTTCTCAAATCCTCGAATCTGCGCGTGGAGTCCAGCCGAACGCATCAATTCCTGGAGTTTAGCTACAGAAGCTGGCGTGGAGCGTAGTGCATTTTTTGTGGAGTCGCGGAGCTAGTCATTCCGGGCTCCCAGCTTCTTCAGGAGTTGGAGTTTGCTCAAAATTACCTGTTGATGCCATCGCCAAGTGAGCGTACCGGTTCAAGCCTTATTTCAGGAGCGATACATGCAGCGAGCGCCTACTGATTTCCTCTCTAGTCGGGCCATATCCAGCCCATAGGGCTGCCGGCCCAGGCCAATGCTAGCGACAAAGTAGTTGTGCTGCCGAACGGATCGCTCGATCGCGACGCTCTCGTGAGAAGCTGGCGATGGGAAGCTGGTGGTGGAGTTCAGGATTTCGAGGCCACGGAGGAGTACCGAACAGGCCCTAAGAAGTGCCGTATTCTAGAAGACTTCACCTCGATCTCTGGGCTAGAATACGGGGCGTTCCGGTTATCTCTGAGCCGGGGTGCCACAACGCTTGGTATCAGAGCAGGTCTGGCTGTAGGATGCCCTAGCCCGCGCGAATATTAGAAAGCGGTAGTATAGACCCCCGTTGGTTTGTTGCACTTGATTGTTGCATTTGTTTGTCACATAGCATGCATATAGATTGTTATTTTGTCACTAACGATTAATCTTGTGAGTGTAGGTGGTATCGTTTTCGGTCCACCGCCTGCACCATCTTTCTTAGCATGCCTGCTCCTCAGTGTGATGCGACCACATCATCATCCATGCCCTCCATCTCGTCCCCTTGGCAACCCTTGCTGATCTTTGTTATCAGAAAAGGGCAATGCCAATAAACCCAGTCTTCCGCTGTTATCTTGTCATGTCATTTCATTCTTTGGACGGGTACAATTCTCTTCGTACGCTTGATAATGAGGTGGTCGTGACTTTTGTGTATAGCTACTTGATCGTCAATTCCGTTCTCTCCTGTGTATCCATCCAGATCCAGCCACTGTTCAGCTAGTGCTTGGCATAGCTTCGGTTATGCCAACTCCTTCCACACATGGATATAATTTTCGTGCACACCGCCACAACATATTAGACCATAATACCGGAGTTTCCGCACGACTTGTGTGCTTAGGTGTGCATGCATATTATGGTGTGAGTAGCAGTAATATGTGATGATTGCTTGATTAATTATATTAGTAGTATGTTTGTGTGCTTTTGTTTTAGTTGTTTCTTTTATTTATTTCTTTGGGCCTTCGGTGTTACAAATTTTCCCCTATTAAAGTTGCTCGTCAGCCGACACCGGACCCGAAGAGTCAACAAGAAATGCATATATTTGGAAACTCAGCTAAACAGAATGGAATTGTCAGCAGACTGCAGTGAAACTAGAAATAGCTCATCTGAATACAAAAGAAATCCTGGATGGAATGTCAGTATAAAGTTTGCATTAACGTGCACTCCTCATAGCAGAAATGATCAAATCAGCAAGAAGATAAATTGTGTGCAAGGTTGACAAAATATTATCAAAGGTATGGCTCAGATACAAGTTTAATTTTTCCTTGAGGATGATTTTGGAACCCGATGTACCTGGAAGCAAGCAAAATATGGCATGTACTCAAAAAGGAGGATAGTCCTGCAAAACCCCGTTTCATACAAGAAATCAATAATAAAAAATTAAGATGGTTATATATGTGGAAATCGGTCCGCATATCACAATAAGAAGCTTTTGGTGTAAGCAACCCAATCTTCCCTCGCAAGATACCCGAGAAGTTTCCAAGGCAAGATTCATCTATCTTCCTCAGTACGATACATGGATGATTTCCTGTACTCTGCCTTCTTTAGTAAGCAACCGCAAAAGCTTCCGGAATAAGGTACTGAATCTTTCCCCAGCAAAGCCTTTAAGGGGGTAAGCTTCTGAAGCACGATACCCAGTCTTCTTCAGCAAGCTGTTAGATGAAAGTTTCAAGCACAAGCCAGTCAATCTTCCTCAGTAAGACATTGGTACAAGGTAGTACGCTATGAATTGACAGCATATGGCAGTAAATCCCAAGAATCAGATCCGCAACATTTTGGTCAGAAGCAAGAATCAGTCAGAATACACGTCTGTCTCGGGAATCAGATTCTCATATATATGCGGTGGGCATACGACCAAGATTTTACAAGTCACTCGGGTGAGGATCTAACGACCACATGAGGATGGTTAAGAGAAGAAAGCCAGTATACACCGCAGTGTGACAAAGGATTATGAGGATTGACGACACCAATGAGCTTAATGCAAGTACCTGTGAACCTGGAAAATGATCCTGATGAGCCCTTGTCCCCTTTTTCTCCTATGACGGCACCGCACCTGTGATCTAAGCTGTTTTTAGCTATCCGGGGTGGATGCTGATTTTTATTTCTCTCTTCAACGACTGTCACGAGTTCTGAGCTGCTTTTCGGCCGTCTCGTACAACTGTTGAGTTTATTTTTGTGACAGTAGCCCTATAGCTGCCTTTTGGCTATTTTAGGGAGCTGCCACATTCTTCTTATCAACCCGGTCTCATGTTCTGAGCTGCTTTTCGGCTGTCCCGAGCCGTGGTTGAGTTATTTCAGTAATGTCCCAGATCTGAGTTGTAAAGACCATTCTGGTGGCTACTGATTTATTTGCTGATTTCTTGCAAAGGTTCGGATGATCATTTTACTGCGGTCAGAACTTGAGGGGTGTTGAACCTGCCGTTTAATGGGGTACCTTGTCAGAAAAATGAGGATAGGCTATGATTGCCGAAAAATTGTACCGACAGTACCTATGGTGATACGAAGAAGCAATATGACCCAACTCACTATTTGGAATCCGAAGGACCTGCATTTAGTGGAGAAACCCAATGCAAGGAGTTAGAGCTTGGGTGTCCACTAGAAAAATCTGATCACCACTTCATGAAAGATTGTCAGTGCCAGATGACACACCCAGCGGAAATCACTCTTGGATTTGTGAGACCGACATATATTTCAGTCGTGAGGATCAATCATAGTCAGCTAAGTCAGTATATCTAAAAAGAAATTGGAGCCTGTATAAGCATGAGCAAGCAAGGTAAGATCTATCAGAATATGGATATATTAAAGCAAACCACCCCAGGGCCAGTCAGATAAAAATTTAGTGGGAACAAAAATAAGAAAAATGATACCTGAGTTGGAAACGGTTTCCTTAAGTCAGTATCTTCATACTTGTTCCATGAGCAACCAAATCTCGAGGACGAGATTTCTTTAAGGGGGTAAGGTTTGTGACAGCCTGATTTTTGGCCCTTTCTTTTTCTTTTATTTTTTGAGGTTTTTGCTTGAGTTTCCTTTTTCCGCGGCTATGTGGTCTGGAAACTGAAGAAGATGCCCTCTTCTTTGCTTCTAGAGTGCCTTGTAATACCCAAATCCTTCCCTAGACCCTGTCATTTTTCATCCTAGCCCAAATCCCAATATTTTTTTCATTGGGAATATTCCTTTTCTATTAAAGGAATAACTCAAATTGTCCTAGGTTGTGAAGCAACCTTTATTTCGATCACTCCTAAAATGCCCAAATAATTCTCATAAATTTTTTTGGTCACATCTTCCTCAAATATGGCAAAATATTTCATTTGTCATGTTTATCATCATGCTCAAATAATTCATTTCCTATTCTGCCCTAAATGGCACATTGTGAAGCAAGTGCTATTTTACTTTTCCCAATGGACCTCAAACTCCTTGTACATATTTTCCTGTCCATATAATTGCCACAAGCCAAAATTAAACTTTATTTGCCTAGCCAATATTCCTCAGTGATTTTTCAAAATTTCTGTCAAGCAGAAGCCCCTGTGAAGGAAGTACTAACTAGGAGCATTCAAATGAGTTGAAATTTTGCACGACTCTTCATGTGCTCATATCATTAGTCTCCTCCAAATTTACGCTCCATCCTTTGATCTATTTGAACACAGAACCAAATCTTTGATTCTGGCAATATTTTCAGGTTGTGAAGCAAGTGCAGTATATCTTCATTAATTCTGAGAAAATACCAGATTGTTCTTCTACCAAAATAACAGCTCTCCATCAAATTTGGCACCATTTCACCTAGCCAATAATTCTCCAAAATTCTTGCAAGATTCTGTTCAGTGAAGATGTTTGTGAAGCAAGTACCACTTTGGCTTATCCATTTGGTATGAAATTTTTACAGCATCTTACTATGACCAAATCATTAAGCCTTGCCAAATTTGAGATCAAGTTAACACTCCATGTGAGTGCATCATCCTAATCTTGATTATGGACCATCTTTGGCAGTTGCAAAGCAACTCTGTTAAATCTTGATCCAAACCCCTCCAAAGTTACCAGGATGTAAGTTCTTCTTTACCTCACCCTCCCAGACAACTCCATTGTCACCAATCACCTCCCTGTTGAGCAACAGTACACGATCAAGTTTACTGCAGTAAACTTCATGTGTTAACTTTCATTTAACCATGTCACTTTTAACCAAACTACCACCACAGTTATAACCTACTTTGAAAGGACTATCAGCTAGACAATGTATTGGGTGCTGTTGAGCATTGAATGCCCTTGTTCACATGGTGACAACGACAATGGCGTGCCTGTGCACGCGCTCTGTGTGCAGTGGCCGTGTCCAGTGACTGTTTGTGCTGGACCCCTCCTCCTCTCGTCGCCTTAGCGCCCGTGAGCATGTCCATTGTCTTCCTCTCGTCGTCGTCAATCACCTGGACCCCTCTCCCCCTCCGTTCGCTTCCTCACCGACGCAAGCCACCGCGCGTCCACGAGCACAAAGTGTCGCATGGGCATTTATAGCGCTCGGTTTCTTCCTCTGCTTCCCCCTTAGCCTCCTCTGCCCCGTGAAAGCCTCCACTGCTCCTCCTATGTCGTCTACCTCCGAGCTCGCGAGCGAGGTCACACGTCCACGGCGACGCCAGCTCGGCCTCCTCGCGCCGCGCCTATTTAAGCCCTCCCCCGAGCCCTCCGAGCTCACTCACAGCCTCACCCCTCCTCTCTAAGCCTCCCCAACCTCTCCTCTGAGCTCCAGGAGCTCTCCTCGACCACCATGGCCGCCAAAGTCGCTGAGGTGCTCTGCTCAAATTCGAGCAACCCCGGGCTCCTCCCCTCCTTCTCCCACCTCCAGAGAGCCCCACCACCACCCTAGTCCAGTCCCCGTTGCAATCCGTCCCCTCTCCGTGGCCGTGGTGCCCTGCCCATCGTCGCCGTAGCCATAGTCCGCCGCGAGCCGTGCTCTGCTCGGCAAGGCACTCCCCGGTGTACGTGAAGCATCTGGATGGGTGCGTCCCTCCGTGCCGAGGCCACTGGTGCATCCAGTTCGGCCGGAGACGCCCGGAGTCACCGGAGCTCATCGCCGGCGCGTCTCGGCGTCGCCTCGCCTCTGTCTCCATCGGGCGCTGGAGAGATGAAGAAGACGACCGCGCCCTGGCCCCCCTCCTGCCCGCGGGCCCTGCCAGTCAGTCACTGAGGCGTTGACTCGAACCGGGTGACGTGGATACGTGGCGCGCCTGTTCTGTTGGTTTCATTTTCACTATGGTTTGACACTAAGAAAATGACCTTTTTGCCCTTGCACGTAAACAGCCCCTCCGAGAGAGAACTGTTTCCGTCAAATCTTTCCGCGGCTTCATCGCACTTCTCCCCGGTACCTTCTTCATCCCCAGGCAAGCCACAATACCCACTTGCATGATAGTCATGCAGTAGCCATGGTTTTCAACTTGAATATTTATTAAATGATTGCTTGTTTAAAATATGGTTATCGTTGTTTCGGTAATGTTTCTGGGTTAGTGCTTACTTGCTTACTATGTTGTGATGCACCTGGTTATCATGTAGTTGCTAGTATTACTTTCATATTGCCATGCTTGATAGTAGTACATGTTGGGTTGGTCATGTTCTTCGATGCATGACTAACATCGGTTACCGAGTATTGTTAATATGCATTGTTCCTTTACTACTAGTTGGTTAAGTGTTTACTCGGTAATGTTATTGATGAGTTCTTGCATGTTATTTATGGTTGATGCCAGTGGTCATGTTATACTATGAGTAGTGTGGCACTTGTAATATTTATGCTCGTCATTATGTCATGTTCAGTTGGAGATTATTCATAGTTGATATGGTGGATATTTATGTTGCATCCCGTGCTTGTGTTGATATCATGCTCATGCTTTGTATATGCATCATGTTATTTTATCATGGCTCAGCATATTGCATTCAAGTTTAACCGGATTAAATTGAACTTGAACAACTGTTGGCTGAGTCATGGTGTCACCATATCGAAACTGACCAGTGCAACCACGCTTACCTTATGGGGAGGTCCTAACCGGGTCTATTGTCATGCCTCTCGCCGGTGCCTCCCGCGAGGGAAGGTTATGCGCGGGCGCTACCCTGATCAGGTAGGACGACATAAGCATTGTGTGCCCATTGTTGAGTATGGATCCTTGTCCCCGTTTGGGACCGTTTTGCCACGACGGTGGCCGTTGGTGCCTTTGGTAGGCACGGGGCCACCCAGGACTTAACCCAAAGGGGAGTTGGTCGGAGTGGCCGGGAGGGTGTCATGGCAGTAGATCAGTTTTGTCAGAACGCTTTGGTCCACCCGAATGGGAGTGCGAGGCCAGGGTTCCGAGGTGTGGGTCCAGTGTGCTACCTCTGCAGAGTGTATATTAAATCTATCGATAGCCGCGCCCGCGGATAAAGGCCCAGTTCGTGTCGGTCCCACCGCGAGTCAACAATATTAATAATAACTTGATTAATGACAACCCCGGTTCGATGATGAGATAAGTTGGTTGTGATCACCGGAAGGATCACGGTTTGAGACCAAGTGTTGGTCATGGTTCTGATCACTGGAATGATCACCGTGGTATCGAGGATACCGAGTTGTTGGATATTCGTGATGTTGTGCGAGAATCATGGGTAAGGATCAAGCTCCTTGTGGTCATTTAATGATTACTACGGTATTGTTTATACCAAGCTTGATTTGATCCTGAGATGATCGTGTAATGTCCGAGGTTGGTAAGTGATGTATGCGATGGTTACGAGGTAACCCGAGCAGAATAAATGGTGCATGTAGTGTCATCATGTTGCATGCTAGTATCATCAGATTTATATGTTCTTGCCATGATCATATTTTTCTAGCAGTATTATGTTCATGTTGTTCATGTTATGTTGATGATTTCATGATAACTCCTGCTTAACCTGTAATTGCCATGCCGTTGTTTGTCTTGAATGCTTCTGGTTATTGTGAGCTTGCAAGTACATTCCATGTACTGACCTGGCGTGTCATGCCAGTTTGCAGGTCGTGCCTGGATTGCTTGCTTGTTTGGTGTTGTTCCTGTGTTCGCGAGCTAGGATAAGCGTTCCAGCCAGAGTCCCTGCGGATTGGAGTCCATCATCGCCGTTCGTTGTTCCGCTGCCAGTAGTTGTTCCGTTGCTTCAAGTTGTTATTCTGCTTGTATAGAGCAATCGTGGTTGGTGTAGTGTCGCCGTGCCGATGTTATTCATTGTAATATCGGAACCCGTTTATTCATATCCGTGTTGTAATAGAGAGCTGGTTTGTTCTATACTAAGCAGTGCCGTATTCCAGAAGACTTCACCTCGATCGCTGGGCTGGAATACGGGGCGTTCCGGTTTTCTTTGAGCCGGGGTGCCACAAGTGGTTTGGACAAGAGGATGTGGACCCTGTTCAAAATGCTAAGGATAGAAGTCGGCGTCCTGGGAATGGGGGTCCCCAGACTTGCCTACCTGCAGCCCACGACGTGGCTGGGCTGGCAGGTCTATACGACCCATCTTCATTGACAAGGCATTCAAGACCCTCGCGAGAGGCCAAGCCTCGCGAGGTGGACGACGCAAGACCTCCTCAGGAGCGGCCTCGCCAGGACGGCTCGCGAGGGGCAGAGAGATCAAGGCAAGGCAAACCTCGCGAGGTCCTCGTGACATGAGCCATGACGATCGAGACCAGGCGGGTGCCAGCGCGCAGTGTCCTTGTTTCCTCTTTGGTTCCAAGGGGGCAAGCGCAGGCGCGGAGTACCGAGGCATCAAGCAAAGGTTTCCATATTGATGCAACGAGACCCAGATCAGAAGGACGGCAAGACGGAGGTCACCATGGAGCCCAGGACGGCGTCACCGCCGGAGTCTTTTGCAGGCGAAGACCACTTTTGTCAGGATAAGCTATACTAGCTGTCCCATTTCAAATTGGCCGTTGTTGGCTCCCTTTCCGCTCAATATTTGGGGAGAGGACCAGGGCCTATATAAGTAGAACTAGCCACCACAGTAGAGAGGGGGATCGGATCGACCTCATCACAAATCGAGAGCGGATCCAAGATCATCTCACCCACACAAGTTCATCAAGCACAAGAACACCTCGACCTCACGAGGCTGTTCTTCTCATTGTACTGTTCATCATCAGCCCAAGAGGCAATCCACCACCACCGCACTGGAGTAGGGTATTACACCATAACGGTGGCCTGAACCAGTATAAATCTTATGTCTTTCTGTGTTGTGAGTTCGTCGAGTTCGTCCGCGAGATCTTAGAGAGCTAGAGCATGGATCGATAGGGACAAAACCTTTGCACGCACCCCAGTGTTTGAACCTCAAGGGTTTCCCGGAACCCGTGATTTGACATTTGGTGCGCCAGGTAGGGGTGTGTCGAAGCTTCCTTCCGTCGCTCCGTGCTCTGTTTCTTCACCGTCTCCATGGCAGACGCACGCCGCGCTCGTGCCGAGCACCGAGCTTCCCTCGCCGCCCACGTTGCTCAGATGGCTCCCGCCGGCGGGCCGCCTCATCGTTCCCCGTCGCCTGCCGCCAAAGCCGCCACCGGCCTGGCGGGGAATGAGCAGCAAGCATCCTCGCTGCATCCCTCGGTGCGGCGGGATGGCCGCACCGCCACTCCATCACTGACTCCGTTCGGTTCTTCTTCCCATGCATGTCGCCCTCCCATGGATGCACGGGCTGCGCTCCTCATGGCGCATGAGCTCCTGCGCTACCGTCTGGTCGACGACCTCTATGAGGACTGGCTCGACTGCATCGCTGAGCTTGTCCGCGCCGCAGGGGGCTCCCCTGCGCCGTCCCTCTCTCCGTCTCGCCCTCCGGGCGACGTAGCTCACGGAGCGCCTCCACCACCTCAGCCCCAAGACGGCACCCTGGCGCCAAGACGCGTAGCTCCGCGACGCGACCCGCCGCGTCCTGCGCCCGCGCGTGAAGAGAGAAGTTGCCAAGAAGTCCCTCGGCTGCAACAAAACACTCTGCCGCTCCTCGCACCACCGCGCCAGGACCGGCTGCTGCGGCCAGCCCGCGCGCCACCTGTAGCGGCAGGGTGGGGACCCCATCAAGGCCAAGCTCCACCCCCAAGGCGGGTCCCGGTGACCACAGCTGGCTGCCGCGCCTTCACCCCCGAGCTGTGTAGCGTCGCCTGGCCGGGCAAGTTCAAGCCAGATCTGCCTCCTTGCTACGACGGCACCCCCGACCCCGAAGAGTTCTTGCAACTCTATGAGCTGAGCATCGAAGCGGCCAACAGTGACGAGAAGGTCATGGCGAACTAGTTTCCCATGGCTCTCAAGGAAGGCGCCCGCTCCTGGCTCCTGAACCTGCCTCCGGGCTCGATCTCCTCCTGGGACGAAATGCGCACCCGCTTCATCGCCAACTTCTAGGGCACTCGCGACCGCCCCGCCGGTCGCGGGCGACCTGCACCGCATCAAGCAACAACCAGGAGAGACCTTGTAGAAGTACAATCACCGCTTCAATAGCTCACGGATCAAGATCCCCAAGGTGATCGACGAAGCCATCATCTCTACGTTCTCTGACGGCGTCCATGGCGTCAAGATGAAGGAGGAGCTCGCCATCCATGAAGAGCTATGCACGACCCTGGAGCTGTTCAACATCGCAACCAAGTGTGCTAGAGCTGAGGAGGGGCGCCTCTCCCTCCTCGAGCTTCCTGCTGCGAACCCAGAGGAGAAGAAGGCCAAGGCCAAGGACGTGAAGAGCAAGGGAGCAGCCGTGCTCGCAGCGGAACCAGACACCAAGCATGGCAGAGACCAACCAGAGTCATCCAAGGGCAGCCGTCCGTTCTGCGCCTTCCACAACCTGAACACCCACAACACCAGCGACTGTCAAGAGCTCAGAGCCATTCGCGAAGGGTGATACGTCTCCGTCGTATCTACTTTTCCAAACACCATGCTTGCTAATTATACTTTTAAAGGTGGAATACCAAAGAAACTTGGAGATCCAGGAGTACCCACTATACCATGCTCCATTAAAAGAAACTATGTTAAAACTGCTTTATGTGATCTTGGAGCCAGTGTTAGTGTTATGCCTCTCTCTTTATATCATAGACTTGATTTGAATAAGTTGACACCTACTGAAATATCTTTACAAATGGCTGATAAATCAACTGCTATACCTGTCGGTATTTGTGTAGCGACCAGACCTCAAACGGTCCAATCTCTGTGCTCACGTGTCATCCCTGGATCAGTAATGCTGACACCACACAGTACTTGAAGGATTTATAACAAAGTAGCAATCACACACTTATTACATCAAGAGTCTCAAAGGAGAACTTATTACAATAAATATGGCTTAACGCCATCTAATAACGATAACAACGGAAGGCTTGGAAGATAAGTGAGTCCATCAACTCCAACGGCATCACTGAGTATAGAACCACGACCTAAAGGCACCTTAGTCGTCGTCTGAAAAGTCTGCAACATTAATGTTGTAGCCCGAAATGGGTCAGCACATGGAATATGCTGGCAATGTAACACATAGAGGGCAATGAAAAGTAATGCTATACTACATGCATACTTGGCTGGTGGAAAGCTCTATGGTTACAGTTTTGCGAAAAGCCAATTTTTTCCTACTACAAAGGAATAAATTGTATTTAACTATCATGGTGGTTGTTAAACATTGAGAATGGTTGACAACATTCTCAATCCCAATTAAGCATCATCATTAAACAAAACCCAACAAAATTAATTAGAGTAACATGATGGGATTCACATGATAATCCAGGTACTAGATACTCAAGATGTCCATAACCGGGGACACGGCTAACCATGATTAGTTTATATACTCTGCAGAGGTTTGCGCACTTTTCCCCACAAGACTTGATCTCCTCCGTTGGGATTCTCGCACTACATGATGTTTGAGAAACGGATGACCGAGACATAGTCTTTCAGAAGCGCTAGCACCTTACGATCTGGTAGACCGTTACACCTACTTTCCCCTACATCTGCTAGTCTACCACTTTAAGAGTTCGCACGACTTACTCAACTATGCTAGAGCCCATAATAGCTTGTGGCTGCACATGGAAGTTTCTAGCATGAATAATCTCATGATCCCTTTGAGCCTGGGTGGCGGTCCAAAAGAAAACATGCAATTGCTGGAATACCCAGGTGCCTCAATCCACACAGATGTGTATTTAAGTTGCCACCTTAGATAAACCTTTAATTTAACAATCTCACATCTGTCATGGATTTCACTCACCCAATCCACGTCTACTAGCATAGCATGGCATAATAAGCAAACGTGGAAGTAACTCCCAAAGGTTTGATAATAACAGGTAATAGGTACTACTTCAACTACTTCCCAAACCCACAATTTAAATAGATCCTAATCATGCAATGTGTGAGGATTGATCTAATGCAATAAAAACTGGGTAGTAGGAGGTATGATCCACGAAACCTAGCGATTCGAAATAGCAAGCGGTGCACTCCGGGTACTCTATCGCAAACAAACAAACATACAATAAGTACTCAACTAATGCACAGGTAAAACTCGAATAAGAGATCTAACCAGAAAGTTCAACTTAAGAACTCCGGTTGGCAAAAAGAATCAAATCGAACGAAGCAACGAAAGACAAACGGCAAAAGAAACCAGTTTCGTTTACTATTCTGGATCTAGGGCAATTTTTACAGTGGAAAAAACTTGTTTGAGTTGGTTAAACGGAAAGAGGGTTTCGAGACGAAACTCCAGGCGCTTGAATCGCCTGATTCCGATAAACGAGCGAAAAGTTATACTAGAACGAAAAACGGATCAGGAATCGCGATAAAAAAATCACGGATTTAATCCGAGAAAAAGAAAAATGATGAACAGATTAACAAACAAACGTTCGTTAACTGGATCTAATCGAAGAACGTGTTCGTTAAAACGAACGAACGGGCGAACGCTCACTAAATAAATAAACCGGAAAAACCGATCTATTTAAAAAAATGAAACTAAAAAAACCGAACAAAACCGACAAAAAACCAATCGGTTTTTCGAGAAAACCGGCAGCGCGAGGTCTACCTCCGGCGACTCTGGCGAACGGCGGCGGCGGCGGCTCCGGCAATCATCGGCGGCGGCAGCGGGGCGGCGCGGGGCGGGGCGATGGCAGCGCGGGGCGAGGCGGCGGTGCGGAGGCGGCGGCGGCGGGGCTAGGGTTAGGGTTTGGGGGCGGGCGGCTTGGGCTGGCTCGGGCCTCGGGCGGCACTATATAATGGCCCGGCCAGGCGGAGTCCTGGCTGGTTATGGCTCGGTTCGGATTTTTTTTTAAAATAATTACGCTAAAAAAACAAAAGGAATACTAAACGAACTCCAAAAATCCCGAAATAAATTTTCCCCGGCTTCTAAAATCAAGCCGCACAGGATGAACATTTATTTGGGGCCTAAATGCAATTTTGAAAAACACACATTTTTCCTAAATTCAAATAAAATAGCAAATAAAACCAAAATAAAATCTTATTTGCTTTTTTTATTAAATCCTCAATATTTCTTTATTTTGGGAAAGTCATGTTATTCCCTCTCTCATATTTTGATAATAGAAATAATTGAAGATAAAATAAATAAAATCAAATGATCCTATTTTCAAAATTTGAGAAAACTCAAATATGAAAATAACGAAATCCCCAACTCTCTCCGAGGGTCCTTGAGTTGTGTAGAATTTTCTAGGATCAACCAAAATGCAGTAAAATATGATATGCAATGATGATCTAATGTATAACATTCCAAATTGAAAATTTGGGATGTTACAAACCTACCCCCCCTTAAGATGAATCTCGCCCTCGAGATTCAGGTTGGCTAGAAAATAGGTGAGGGTGGTCCTTCAGCAATTCTTCCTCTCGCTCCCACGTGGTTTCATCCTCCGCGCGGTGGTTCCACTGAACTTTGAAAAACTTGATAACCTTGCTGCGGGTGACTCGACAGGCATACTCTAAAATCTTGAATGGTTTCTCTTCATAGGTCAAATCACTGTCCAACTGAATCGCTTCCAGTGGCACTGTATCTCTCAGCGGTATATCAGCCATCTCTGCGTGGCACTTCTTCAACTGGGAAACGTGGAACACGTCGTGAACTCCTGACAATCCTTCGGGCAATTCCAACTTATAGGCTACTTCCCCCATACGCTCCAAAACTTTGTATGGGCCTACAAAACGTGGCGCTAACTTTCCCTTAACTCCAAAGCGCTTAACTCCTCGAAGTGGAGATACTCGAAGATAAACTCGGTCTCCGACTTCGTAAACTGTCTCCTTGCGTTTAGAATCTGCGAAGCTCTTCTGCCTGGACTGGGCTACCTTGAGCCTATCGCGAATCAATTTTACTTTCTGTTCAGACTCCTTAATCAGATCCAGTCCAAACAACTGGCGGTCTCCAACTTCATCCCATGACAATGGGGTCCTGCACCTCCTTCCCTACAAGGCTTCGAAAGGGGCCATCTTCAAACTAGATTGATAGCTGTTGTTGTAAGAGAACTCTGCATACGGAAAATTCTCGTGCCAACTAGATCCGTAATCTAGCACACAAGCTCTCAGCATATCCTCCAAAATCTGATTGACTCTCTCGGTCTGTCCATCTGTCTGCGGATGGAAAGCTGTACTAAATTCCAGCCTGGTACCCAAAGCTTCATGCAACTGATTCCAGAACTTTGAGGTAAATTGGGTTCCTCTATTTGATACAATGCTCCTTGGAACTCCATGCAGACATACGATTCTAGTCATGTATATCTTTGCCAACTTTGCACTGGTATAGGTAGTCTTCACTGGAATGAAATGAGCTACCTTTGTCAAACAATCTACTACAACCCAAATCGAGTCATAGCCTGAACGAGTTCTGGGTAAACCTGTAATAAAATCCATGCCTAATTTATCCCACTTCCACTCGGGTATCGGCAATGGCTGTAGCAATCCTGCTGGTTTCTGATGCTCAGCCTTTACTCTCTGACACACATCACAAACTGCTACATACTCCGCAATATCCTTCTTCATTCCGGTCCACCAGAAAGTATCCTTCAAATCCAAATACATCTTGGTATTACCTGGGTGAATCGAATATGGTGAATCATGGGCCTCTTGCAGAATTAAATTCCTGATCTCCGAATCATTAGGCACATAAACACGGTCTTCGAACCATAAGGTATCATGCTCATCTTCAAGAAATCCCTTAGCTTTTCCTTTGCTCATTTTCTCCTTTATAGAGGCAATCTCCTTGTCAGTCTTCTGGGCGTCTCTGAACTTATCCATCAAAGTAGACTGAATCTCCAATGCTGCTACATAGCCTCTTGGTACTATTTCCAAACATAGCTCTTGGAGATTTTCGGCTAACTCACTTGGTAAATCCCCCGTCATTAAGGTGTTGACATGACTTTTACGGCTCAGCGCGTCAGCTACTACGCTAACCTTTCCGGGGTGATAATGCAGTTTCATATCATAATCCTTGATGAGCTCCAACCATCTCCTTTGTCTGAGATTCAACTCCTTCTGCGTGAAAATATACTTCAAACTCTTGTGATCTGTGTACACCTCACAATGGTTTCCAATGAGAAAGTGTCTCCAGGTTTTCAATGCATGCACTACGGCTGCTAACTCCAAATCATGCGTAGCATAATTTAACTCATGAGGCTTAAGCTGTCGTGAGGCATATGAAACAACTCTTCCTTCCTGCATAAGCACTGCTCCAAGTCCTCGACGTGAAGCATCACAATACACCTCATAATCCTTGGTCTGATCTGGCAAAATCAACATAGGTGATGTAACCAAATGTTTCTTCAATTCTTGGAAACTAGCCTCACATTCCTCAGTCCATATGAACTTGGTATCCTTCTTCAACAACTCCGTCATAGGCTTTGCAATCTTCGAGAAATTCTCAATAAACCTCCGGTAGTATCCTTCAAGTCCAAGAAAGCTCCGGATCTCTCCAACTGTTGTTGGGGCTTCCCAATTTGTCACGGTATCAACCTTAGTGGGATCTACTGCTATACCTTCTCCAGATATAACGTGTCCGAGAAATCCAACTTCCTTCAACCAAAACTCACATTTGCTAAACTTGGCATATAATTGATGTTCTCTGAGATTTCCAAGAACCAAACGCAAATGCTCCTTATGCTCCTCTTCATTCTTCGAGTAAAGCAGGATATCATCAATGAACACTACGACGAACTTATCCAAAAACTCCATAAGCACTTTGTTCATTATGTTCATAAAATATGCAGGTGCGTTAGTCAGTCCAAATGACATAATGGTATACTCGTACAACCCATACCTGGTGGTAAAAGCCGTCTTAGGTATATCCTGTTCTCGAATCTTCAACTGGTGGTATCCTGATCATAGATCGATCTTGGAAAATACCTTAGCTCCTTGCAATCGATCAAACAGATCATTGATCATCGGTAGTGGGTACTTGTTCTTAATGGTTACCTCATTGAATCCTCGATAATCAACAACCATCCTTAACGATCCATCCTTCTTCTCCACTAGAAGTACTGGCGATCCCCAAGGTGAAGAACTTGGGCGAATATACCCTTTATCCAGTAACTCCTTAATCTGCTTCTTAATCTCCACCAAATCCTTTGCGGGCATCCTATATGGTCTCTTTGATATTGGCCCTATGCCTGGCAAAAGCTCAATCAAAAACTCAATATCTCTATCCGGTGGCATGCCTGGCAACTCCTCTGGAAATACATCTGGGAAATCCTTCACCACTGGTACTTCCTCCTGCACAACTCCTGTTAAACAATTTACTTGAGTTCTCTTCGGCACATGCCGGGATACATACTTGATCCTTCTCCCTTCTGGGGTGGTAAGCAAGATCGACTTACTGGCGCAATCGATGTTTCCTCCATACATCGACAGCCAATCCATACCCAGAATTACATCCAATCCTTGTGATTCCAAAATGATCAAATCCGAGGGAAACACATGCCTACCTGTACTCAATGGCACTTGAAAACATCCTTGGCTAGCCATATACTCCGCTCCTGGTGAGCTTACTAACATAGGTGTTCTAAGAACTTTGGTGGGTAGGTTATACTTATCCACAAATCCCCTTGATATGTATGAATGCGATGCACCAGTATCGAAAAGAACAAGTGCAGTAAATGACTTAACCAAAAACTTACCGATTACTGCATCCGGCTGCTCTTCAACCTCCTCCACGTTAACGTGGTTCACCTGTCCCCTATTGAAAGGGTTCGGCTTCTTCCCAGAGCTTCCATTGCCATTTCCATTTTGGGATTCAGGACATTCATTGGCATAATGTCCAGCCTTCTGGCACTTAAAGCAAGTGACTTGGCTCAGGTCTCTCTTGGCTGGGGTTGATGGGTTGGTGCGGTGCTGGCCGTTGCTTCCTCCATTCCCATTACTATTCTTGGTGCCATTGTGATTGTGCGAGCTACCTCCTCCATCGATATGCTGAAAATGTCCTCCCGGTCTAGGGGTAAAACGTGGCTTTTGCTGAGCTCCTGAATTGTACTTCCCTTGTCCATACTTCCTCTTGCAATTCTCAATCTGCTGCTGCTTTCCTTCAATCATGAGAGCACGATCTACCAACTCCTGGTAGTTATTGAAGGTTGCTACCATCAACTGCATGCTCAACTCATCATTCAGTCCTTCCAGAAACTTCTCCTGCTTAGCTGCATCCGTAGCAACGTCATCTAGGGCATAACGTGCTAACTTAATAAAGTCCTCCACATATTGGCCAACTGTCCGTCCTCCTTGGCGTAAGTTGCGAAACTCTCGCTTCTTCATGGCCATAGCTCCCGCTAAAACATGGGTAGTACGAAAAGCTTGCTGAAACTGGTCCCACGTGACAATGTCGACAGGGAAAGTGGCTGTGAAATTCGCCCACCATGATGCTGCGGGTCCTTCAAGCTGATGTGCGGCAAACTTCACCTTTTCCGCATCTGTGCATCCTGCCGTGGTCAACTCCCTTGCTGTCTTGCTGAGCCAATCATTTGCTACTATCGGCTCGGTGATACTGGAAAACACCGGCAGATTCAGCCTAAGAAAACGGGCTAAGTGATCAACAGGTGATGGTGGGTTGTTGTTTTTGTTCCCCTGATTCTGATTCTGGACTAGCAACTGCATCAATGTGTTCTTCTGCTGGATCAACTGGGTGAGCTCCGGTGGGAAGGTAAATCTGGGGTCACGTCTCGGACGCATCTGAGTGTTTAGAAAAGATGATATTTAAGAATAGAGGGGCTCTAGAGAGAAAACACTACCCATATGCACATGAGGCAAAAGCAAACAATTCACTTCATTCAATCAATCAATCAAGGGCATACAATCGATCTAACTATCGCAAAAGTGCTCAGACTACTATATTTACATGGTGGACTACTACTACTACTATTGGGGTGGTCTACTAGAATTATTCTTCGGTTGCAGACTCCATGATATCTGCTCCAGCTTCATCAACATAGTCATCATCGCTATCATCTGGATCCGAGTCGGTGTTGTCGATGATGATGTAGTCTTCCGGGCGGATCTCGTTGGGTTCTTTGTCTTCTTCTACTGGTGTAGGGTCTCCCATGAATATCCTGATCTTCTTGATCAGGTCATAATTCTTTTCCACTAGTACTTTGATTTCCTCTTCATAATCTTCACATGTAGCCTTGAGTTCTTCCTCCAGTTCCTTGATTCTTGTCCTCGCCTTCTTTAGATCTATCATATCTGCGCACATCTGGTTCTCCTGTCGTTGTATGTGCTGGTTTAACACCTGGATAAAAGCTGCAACTGATCTATCCTTCCTGGTGCTGATCATCTTCCAGTGCTCATCTCGGCGCCCACAAATCTGGTAGATAGTATCCTTGAGATCATTGCGGTAAACTTCTCCAATGCGTCCCATGGCGATGTGAGCTGCCATGCTCTTTCCTAGACTCCAAGTTGGTGCATCAAAAGAAAACTCTATGGGCTCAGTGACTGGCATGAACGTTCTTCCTGGAACTTGAACTTGAATCATCCAGCTCTCTTCTTCAGGTAGAGTGGCATTGTAGGTTCCGGTGAAGCTTGGTACTCCTATGTTTAGGTATCTAGTGACTTCCTTCAAGTGACATCCAAAGGGTGTATCTTCATCCGGTTGCGTGAACTTGTTCCTTGCATCCGCCATCCTAAAAGAGTAGAAAAGATGAGAGGTCAGAGTGAGAAGAGTGAGTAGTGATCTAGGTCTTTAGCTTAGTGGTCGTGTCCTACAGTCAGCGTGTGCTCTGATACCATCTTGTAGCGACCAGACCTCAAACGGTCCAATCTTTGTGCTCAGGTGTCATCCCTGGATCAGTAATGCTAACACCACATAGTACTTGAAGGATTTATAACAGAGTAGCAATCACACACTTATTACATCGAGAGTCTCAAAAGAGAACTTATTACAATAAATATGGCTTAAGGCCATCTAATAACGATAACAACAGAAGGCTTGGAAGATAAGTGAGTCCACCAACTCCAACGGCATCACTGAGTATAGAACCACGACCTAAAGGCACCTTAGTCGTTGTCTGAAAAGTCTACAACATTAATGTTACAGCCCGAAACGGGTCAGCACATGGAATATGCTAGCAATGTAACACATAGAGGGCAATGAAAAGTAATGCTATACTACATGCATATTTCGTTGGTGGAAAGCTCTATGGTTACAGTTTTGCAAAAAGCCATTTTTTCCCTACTGCAAAGGAATAAATTTTATTTAACTATCATGGTGGTTGTTAAACATTGAGAATGGTTGACGGCATTCTCAATCCCAATTAAGCATCATCATTAAACAAAACCCAACAAAATTAATTAGAGTAACATGATGAGATTCACATGATAACCCAGGTACTAGATACTCAAGATGTCCATAACCGAGGACACAGCTAACCATGATTAGTTTATACACTCTGTAGAGGTTTGCACACTTTTCCCCACAAGACTCGATCTCCTCCGTTGGGATTCTCGCACTACATGATGTTTGAGAAACGGATGACCGAGACATAGTCTTTCAGAAGCGCTAGCACCTTACGATCGGGTAGACCGTTACACCTACTTTCCCCTACATCTTCTAGTCTACCACTGTAAGAGTTCGCACGACTTACTCAACTATGCTAGAGCCCATAATAGCTTGTGGCTGCACACGGATGTTTCTAGCATGAATAATCTCATGATCCCTTTGAGCCTAGGTGGCAGTCCAAAAAAACATGCAATCGCTGGAATACCCAGGTGCCTCAATCCACCCAGATGTGTATTTAAGTTGCCACCTTAGATAAACCTTTAATTTAACAATCTCACATCTGTCATGGATTTCACTCACCCAATCCACGTCTACTAGCATAGCATGGCATAATAAGCAAACGTGGAAGTAACTCCCAAAGGTTTGATAATAACAGGTAATAGGTACTACCTCAACTACTTCCCAAACCCACAATTTAAATAGATCCTAATCATGCAATGTGTGAGGATTGATCTAATGCAATAAAAACTGGGTAGTAGGAGGTATGATCAAAGTGTTACTTGCCTTGCTGATGAT
Organism: Triticum dicoccoides; assembly: GCF_002162155.2. Classification (NCBI taxonomy): domain Eukaryota; kingdom Viridiplantae; phylum Streptophyta; class Magnoliopsida; order Poales; family Poaceae; genus Triticum; species Triticum dicoccoides. The sequence continues at coordinate 204,780,199 of NC_041382.1, forward strand.
CCGCGAAACCTAGCGATTCGAAATAGCAAGCGGCGCACTCCGGGTACTCTATCGCAAACAAACAAACATACAATAAGTACTCAACTAATGCACAGGTAAAACTCGAATAAGAGATCTAACTAGAAAGTTCAACTTAAGAACTCCGGTTGGCAAAAAGAATCAAATCGAACGAAGCAACAAAAGACAAACGGCAAAAGAAACCAGTTTCGTTTACTATTCTGGATCTAGGGCAATTTTTACAGTGGCAAAAACTTGTTTGAGTTGGTTAAACGGAAAGAGGGTTTCGAGACGAAACTCCAGGCGCTTGAATCGCCTGATTCCGATAAACGAGCGAAAAGTTATACTAGAACGAAAAACGGACCAGGAATCGCGATCAGAAAAATCGCGGATTTAATCCGAGAAAAAGAAAAACGGCGAATAGATTAACGAACAAACGTTCGTTAACTGGATCTAATCGAAGAACGCGTTCGTTAAAACGAATGAACGGGTGAACGCTCGCTAAATAAACCGGAAAAATCGATCTATTTAAAAAACAAAACTAAAAAAACCGAACAAAACCGACGGAAAACCGATCGGTTTTTCGAGAAAACCGGCGGCGCGAGGTCTACCTCCGGTGAACGGCGGCGGCGGCGGCTCCGGCGATCGTCGACGGCGGCGGGGCAGCGGGGCAGGGTGAGGCGGCGGCGTCGCGGAGGCGGCGGCGACGGGGCTAGGGTTAGGGTTTGGGGGCGGGGCGGCTTGGGCTGGCTTGGGCCTCGGGCGTCACTATTTAAAGGCCCGCCCAGGCGGAGTCCTGGCCGATTACGGCCCAAAGTCGGTTCGGATTTATTTTTTAAAATAATTACGCTCCGAAAAAAAACAAAAGGAATACTAAACGAACTCCAAAAATCCCGAAATAAATTTTCCCCGGCTTCTAAAATCAAGCCGCACAGGATCTACATTTATTTGGGGCCTAAATGCAATTTTGAAAAACACACATTTTTCCTAAATTCAAATAAAATAGCAAATAAAACCAAAATAAAATCTTATTTGATTTTTACTAAATCCTCAATATTTCTTTATTTTAGGAAAGTCATTTTATTCCCTCTCTCATATTTTGATAATAGAAATAATTGAAGATAAAATAAATAAAATCAAATGATCCTATTTTCAAAATTTGAGAAAACTCAAATATGAAAATAACGAAATCCCCAACTCTCTCCGAGGGTCCTTGAGTTGCGTAGAATTTTCTAGGATCAACCAAAATGCAGTAAAATATGATATGCAATGATGATCTAATGTATAACATTCCAAATTGAAAATTTGGGATGTTACAAACCTACCCCCCTTAAGATGAATCTCGCCCTCGAGATTCGGGTTGGCTAGAAAATAGGTGAGGGTGGTCCTTCAGCAATTCTTCCTCTCGCTCCCAGGTGGCTTCATCCTCCGTGTGGTGGCTCCACTGAACTTTGCAAAACTTGAGAATCTTGCTGCGGGTGACTCGACTGGCATACTCTAAAATCTTGACTGGTTTCTCTTCATAGGTCAAATCACTGTCCAACTGAATCGCTTCCAGTGGCACTGTATCTCTCAGCGGTATATCAGCCATCTTTGCGTGGCACTTCTTCAACTGGGAAACGTGGAACACGTCGTGAACTCCTGACAATCCTTCAAGAAATTCCAACTTATAGGCTACTTCTCCCATACACTCCAAAACTTTGTATGGGCCTACAAAACTTGGCACTAACTTTCCCTTAACTCCAAAGCGCTTAACTCCTCGAAGTGGAGATACTCGAAGATAAACTCGGTCTCCGACTTCGTAAACTGTCTCCTTGCATTTAGAATCTGTGTAGCTCTTCTGCCTGGACTGGGCTACCTTGAGCCTATCGCGAATCAATTTTACTTTATGTTCAGACTCCTTAATCAGATCCGGTCCAAACAACTGGCGGTCTCCAACTTCATCCCATGACAATGGGGTCCTGTACCTCCATCCGTACAAGGCTTTGAAAGGGGCCATCTTCAAACTAGATTGATAGCTATTGTTGTAAGAGAACTCTACATACGGCAAATTCTCGTCCCAACTAGATCCGTAATCTAGAGCACAAGCTCTCAGCATATCCTCCAAAATCTGATTGACTCTCTCGGTCTGTCCATCTATCTGCGAATGGAAAGCTGTACTAAACTCCAGCCTGGTACCCTGAAATTTAAATATGATTTTTTCTGGAATATTTGAGAATATTTGGCACTGAGAACACAGCAGGGGGCCCCCTACCTCGTGGGGCTATGGTGGCCCTCCTCCACTTATTCCTGCACCCACACACTCCTTCTTCCTCCCGAAAACACCATTATCTAGCTCAAGCACGAGTTCTAGCTCATTTTGCTATGATTTTCGATCTCCTTTCTCAAAGCACCTCTCATAAAACTGCTTTGGGGGATTGTTCCTTGGTATGTGACTCCTCCATTGGTCCAATTAGTTTTTGTTCTAGTGCTTTATTCATTGCAAATTTGTGCTGCCTAGTGCTACCTCTTGAGCACTGCGTTGGATTCCCTTGAAGAGGAAAGGAGATGCAACAAAGTAGCATAAGTATTTCCCTTAGTTTTTGAGAACCAAGGTATCAATCCAGTAGGAGGCTACGCACGAGTCCCTCGGACCTGCACAAAACAAATAACTCCTCGCAACCAACGCGATAAGGGGTTGTCAATCCCTTCATGGTCACTTACGAGAGTGAGATCTGATAGATATGATAAGATAATATTTTTGGTATTTTCGTGATAAAGATGCAAAGTAAAATAAAAGCAAAGGAAATAACTAAGTATTGGGAGATTAATATGATAAAGATAGACCCGGGGGCCATAGGTTTCACTAGTGGCTTCTCTCAAGAGCATAAGTATTTCACGGTGGGTGAACGAATTACTATTGAGCAATTGACAGAATTGAGCATAGTTATGAGAATATCTAGGTATGATCATGTATATAGGCATCACGTCCAAGACAAGTAGACCAACTCCTGCCTGCGTCTACTACTATTACTCCACTCATCGACCGCTATCCAGCATGCATCTAGAGTATTAAGTTCATGAAAACATAGTAACGCCAAGCAAGATGCCATGATGTAGAGGGGTAAATTCATGCAATATGATAAAAAAACCTCATCTTGTTATCCTTGATGACAACAATACAATACGTGCCTTGCTGCCCCTACTGTCACTGGGAAAGGACACCGCAAGATTGAACCCAAAGCTAAGCACTTCTCCCATTGCAAGAAAGATCAATCTAGTAGGCCAAACCAAACTGATAATTCAAAGAGACTTGCAAAGATAACCAATCATACATAAAAGAACTCAGAGGAGATTCAAATATTGTTCATAGATAATCTTGATCATAAACCCACAATTCATCGGTCTCAACAAACACACCGCAAAAAGAAGATTACATTGAATAGATCTCCACAAGAGAGGGGGAGAACATTGTATTGAGATCCAAAAAGAGAGAACAAGCCATCTAGCTAATAACTATGGACCCGAAGGTCTAAAGTAAACTAATCACACTTCATCGGAGAGGCTATGGTGTTGATGTAGAAGCCCTCCGTGATGGATGCACCCTCCGGCGGAGCTGCGGAACAGGCCCCAAGATGGGATCTCGTGGATACAGAAAGTTGCGGCGGTGGAATTAGGGTTTTGGCTCCGTATCTGATCGTTTGGGGGTACGTAGGTATATATAGGAGGAAGAAGTACGTCGGTGGAGCAACAAGGGGCCCATGAGGGTGGAGG
>NC_041382.1:204784089-204807959 GCF_002162155.2 Triticum dicoccoides
GGCCACCCTGTTAGTTGCTTGACGTAGGGTCCAAGTCTCCTAGGTCTTGTTCGGTGAGAAAATCACGTCCCCGAAGGTTTCATTCCGTTTGGACTCCGTTTGATATTCCTTTTCTTCGAAACCCTAAAATAGGCACAAAAAACATCAATTCTGGGCTGGGCCTCTGTTTAATAGGTTAGTCCCAAAAATAATATAAAAGTGGATAATAAAGCCCAATAATGTCCAAAACAGTAGATAATATAGCATGGAGCAATCAAAAATTAGAGATACGTTGGAGACGTATCAAGCATCCCCAAGCTTAATTCCTGGTCGTCCTCGAGTAGGTAAATGATAAAAAAGATAATTGTTGATGTGGAGTGCTACTTAGCATAATTTTAATGTAACTCTTCTTAATTGTGGTATGAATATTCAGATCCGAAAGATTCAAGATAAAAGTTTAATATTGACATAAAAATAATAATACTTCAAGCATACTAACTAAGCAATTATGTCTTCTCAAAAAAACATGGCCACGGAAAGTTATCCCTACAAAATCATATATTCTGGCTATGCTCTATCTTCACCACACAAAATATTTAAATCTTGCACAATCCCGATGACATGCCAAGCAATTGTTTCATATTTTTGACATTCTCAAACTTCTTCAATCTTCACGCAATACATGAGCGTGAGCCATGGATATAACACTCTAGGTGGAATAGAATGGTGGTTGTGGAGAAGACAAAAAGGGGAAAGATAGTCTCACATCAACTAGGCATATCAACGGGCTATTGATACGTCTCCAACGTATCTATAAGTTTTGATTGCTCCATGCTATATTATCTACTGTTTTGGACTATATTGGGCTTTATTTTCCACTTTTATATTATTTTTGGGACTAACCTATTAGCCGGAGGCCCAGCCCAGAATTGCTGTTTTTTTTGCCTATTTCAGTGTTTCGGAGAAACAGAATATCAAACGGATTCCAAACGGAATGAAACCTTCGGAAACGTGATTTTCTCATCAGATAAGATCCAGGAGACTTGGACCCTCCGTCAAGAAAGCCACGAGGCAGTCACGAGAGTGGAGGGCGCGCCCCTTGCCTCATGGGCCCCTCGAAGCTCCACCGACGTACTTCTTCCTCCTATATATACCTACGTACCCCCAAACGATCGGGGACGGAGCCAAAAACCTAATTCCACCGCCACAACTTTCTGTATCCATGAGATCCCGTCTTGGGGCCTGTTCCGGAGCTCCGCCGGAAGGGGCATCGATCACGGAGGGCTTCTACATCATCATCCAAGCCCCTCTGATGAAGTGTGAGTAGTTTATTTCATACCTACGGGTCCATAGTTAGTATCTAGATAGCTTCTTCTCTCTTTTTGGATCTCAATACAATGTTCTCCCCCTCTCTCGTGGAGATGTATTCGATGTAATCTTCTTTTTGTGGTGTGTTTGTTGAGACCGATGAATTGTGGGTTTATGATCCAGTCTATCTATGAATAATATTTGAATCTTCTCTGAATTCTTTTATGTATGATTGGTTATCTTTGCAAGTCTCTTCGAATTATCAGTTTGGTTTGGCCTACTAGATTGGTTTTTCTTGCCATGGGAGAAGTGCTTAGCTTTGGGTTCGATCTTGCGGTGTCCTTTCCCAGTGAGAGAAGGGGCAGCAAGGCACGTATTGTATCGTTGCCATCGAGGATAACAAGATGGTTTTTTATCATATTGCATGGAACTATCCCTCTACATCATGTCATCTTGCTTAAGGCGTTATGCTATTTTTAACTTAATACTCTAGATGCACGCTGGATAGCGGTCGATGAGTGGAGTAATAGTAGTAGATGCAGGCAGGAGTCGGTCTACTTGTCTCGGATGTGATGCCTATATACATGATCATACCTAGATATTCTCATAACTATGCTCAATTCTGTCAATTGCTCAACAGTAATTTGTTCACCCACCGTAGAATACTTATGCTCTTGAGAGAAGCCACTAGTGAAACCTATGGCCCCAGGTCTCTTTCTCATCATATCAATCTCCATCACTTTATTATTGCTTTGCTTTTTTACTTTGCCTTTTACTTTTCACTTTGCATCTCTATACCAAAAATATCAAAAATATTATTTATCATCTCTATCAGATCTCACTTTCGTAAGTGACCGTGAAGGGATTGACAACCCCTAAGCGCATTGGTTGCGTTGAGCTATTGTTTTTGTGTAGGTACGAGGGACTCGAGCGTAGCCTCCTACTGGATTGATACCTTGGTTCTCAAAAACTGAGGGAAATACTTACGCTACTTTGCTGCATCATCCTCTCCTCTTCGGGGAAATCCAACGCAGTGCTCAAGAGGTAGCAAGAAGAATTTAGGGCGCCATTGCCGGGGAGTCTGCGCAAAAGTCAACATACCAAGTACCCATCACAATCCCTATCTCCCGCATTACATTATTTGCCATTTGCCTCTGGTTTTCCTCTCCCCCCAATTCACCCTTGCCATTTTATTAGCCCTCTCTCTCTATCCTCCCTCTCTTTCTCTAATTGCCTCTTTTTGCCCGTTTGCCTTCTTGTTTGCTTGTTTGTCGCGATGGCTCTTCCTAGATTCGGTGATCATCACCTTAAAAGGTTAGGGGAGATCGAAAACAACGTCAGGAAGTTTATGGTTTTGCAATTTGAGCATAATAATTTCTTTAGAAATGAGCTTAAGGAACAAAAAGGTTTTATGAGTTATATGAATAAAGAGCTCGATGATATGTCTAAAGAATTTGATGGTATAAGAACCCAAATTGCTCGTCTTGAAAAATTAACTGCTGAAATTTCGGATATGCAAGCTACCTTAGTCAATAAGATGGCCGCTAAACCGGATTCCTATGAAAATAATGATGAAGATCTAAAAGTTATTGGTTGTGTCCCCTATTAAATTTTTGTTTTGCAATATGAATCTTGATAATGATGGGACTGAATATGATCCACCTTTACCTAGAAGGCGTTCTAAGAATTCTGAATCTTTTGATCTTGATGCTAAATTTGATAAAAGTGGGATTGAAGAAATTAAAACCCTAGATGTTGCTAAAACCACTATTATGGATTTCAAGGAATTTAACTACGAAAATTGCTCTTTGATTGATTGTATTTCCTTGTTGCAATCCGTGCTAAATTCTCTTCACGCTTATAGTCAAAATAAAGCGTTTACTAAACATATCGTTGATGCCTTGATCCAATCTTATGAAGAAAAACTTGAATTGGAAGTTTGTATCCCTAGAAAACTTTATGATGAGTGGGAACCAACTATTAAAATTAAAATTAAAGATCATGAGTTTTATGCTTTGTGTGATTTGGGTGCTAGTGTCTCTACTATTCCCAAAACTTTGTGTGATTTGCTAGATTTCCGTAATTTTGATGATTGCTCTCTAAACTTGCATATTGCGGATTCCACTATAAGAAACCTATGGGAAGAATTAATGATGTTCTTATTGTTGCAAATAGGAATTATGTGCCCGTAGATTTTATCGTTCTTGATATAGATTGCAATCCTTCTTGCCCTATTATTCTCGGTAGACCTTTCCTTAGAACGGTTGGTACAGTTATTGATATGAAGGAAGGGAATATTAGATTCCAATTTCCATTAAAAAAGGGCATGGAACACTTCCCTAGAAAGAAAATAAAATTACCATATTAATCTATCATGAGAGCCACTTATGGATTGCCTACCAAAGATGGCAATACCTAGATCTATTCTTGCTTGTTATGCCTAGCTAAGGGCGTTAAACGATAGCGCTTGTTGGGAGGCAACCCAATTTTATTTTTATTCCTTGCCTTTTGCTCCTATTTAGTAATAAATAAATTATTTAGCCTCTGTTTTTTTGTGTTTTTTGTGTTTAATTAGTGTTTGTGCCAAGTAGAACCGTTGGGAAGACTTGGGGAAATTCTTGTTGAACTTGCTGTAAAAAACAGAAACTTTAGCGCTCACGAGAACTGCTGTAATTTTTATTTGGAGAGTGCTATTTAGTTAATTATTTTGCAGATGATTAATAGATAAATTCCTCACGTCCAGCAATTTATTTTAGAATTTTTGGGGTTCCAGATCTTGCGCTAGCTACAGATTACTACAGATTGTTCTATTTTTGACAGATTCTGATTTTCGTGTGTTGTTTGCTTATTTTAATGAATCTATGGCTAGTAAAATAGTTTATAAACCATATAGAAGTTGTAATACAGTAGGTTTAACACCAATATGAATAAAAAATGAGTTCATTACAGTACCTTGAAGTGGTCTTTTGTTTTCTTTCGCTAACGGAGCTCACGAGTTTTGTACTTTAAGTTTTGTGTTGTGAAGTTTTCAAGTTTTGGGTAAAGATTTGATGGATTATGGAACAAGGAGTGGCAAGAGCCTAAGCTTGGGGATGCCCATGGCACCCCCAAGATAATCTAAGGACACCTAAAAGCCAAAGCTTTGGGATGCCCCGGAAGGCATCCCCTCTTTCGTCTACTTCTATTGGTAACTTTACTTGGAGCTATATTTTTATTCACCACATGATATGTGTTTTGCTTGGAGCATCTTTTATGATTTGAGTCTTTGCTTATTAGTTTACCACAATCATCCTTGCTGTACACACCTTTTGAGAGAGCCATACATAATTTCGAATTTGATAGAATACTCTATGTGCTTCACTTATATCTTTTGAGTTATATAATTTTGCTCTAGTGCTTCACTTATATCTTTTAGAGCACGGTGGTGGATTTGTTTTATAGAAACTATTGATCTCTCATGCTTCACTTAGATTATTTTGAGAGTCTTAATAGCATGGTAATTTGCTTAATAATAAATATGCTTGGTATTCAAGATTTGTAAAACTTTCTTTTGAGTGCGTTGATTACTAAGAAAAAAATTGATGCTTGATAATTGTTTTGAGATATGAGGATGGTGATATTAGAGTCATGCTAGTTGAGTAGTTGTGAATTTGATAAATGCTTGTGTTAAAGTTTGTGATTCCCGTAGCATGCACATATTGTGAACCGTTATGTGATGAAGTCGGAGCATGATTTATTTATTGATTGTCTTCCTTATGAGTGGCGGTCGGGGACGAGCGATGGTCTTTTCCTACCAATCTATCCCCCTAGGAGCATGCACGTAATACTTTGCTTTGATAAATTCTAGATTTTTGCAATAAGTATATGAGTTCTTTATGACTAATGTTGAGTCCATGGATTATACGCACTTTCCTTCCTTCCACCATTGCTAGCCTCTCTAATACCGCGCACTTTTCGCCGGTATCATACACCCACCAAATACCTTCCTCAAAACAGCCACCATACCTACCTATCATGGCATTTCCATAGCCATTCCGAGATATATTGCCATGCAACTTTCCACCGTTCCGTTCATTTTGAAATGCTCCATCATTGTCATATTGCTAGCATGATCATGTAGTTGACATCGTATTTGTGGCAAAGCCACCGTTCATAATTTTTTCATACATGTCACTCTTGATTCATTGCATATCCCGGTACATCGCCGGAGGCATTCATATAGAGTCATATTTTGTTCTAAGTATTGAGTTGTAAGAAAAATAAAAAGTGTGATGATCATCATTTTTAGAGCATTGTCCCAAGTGAGGAAAGGATGATGGAGACTATGATTCCCCCACAAGTCGGGATGAGACTTCGTACGAAAAATAAAAAAAGGAAAAGAGGCCATAAAAAAGGAGAAGGCCCAAAAAAATGAGAGAAAAAGAGAGAAGGGACAATGTTACTATCCTTTTACCACACTTGTGCTTCAAAGTAGCACCATGATCTTCATGATAGAGAGTCTCTCATTCTGTCACTTTCATATACTAGTGGGAATTTTTCATTATAGAACTTGGCTTGTATATTCCAATGATGGGCTTCCTCAAAATGCCCTAGGTCTTCGTGAGCAAGCGAGTTGGATGCACACCCACTTAGTTTCTTTTGTTGAGCTTTCATATACTTATAGCTCTAGTGCATCCGTTGCATGGCAATCCCTACCCACTCACATTGATATCTATTGATGGGCATCTCCATAGCTCGTTGATACGCCTAGTTGATGTGAGACTATCTTCCCCTCTTTTTTTCTTATCCCCAACCACCATTCTATTCCACATATAGTGCTATATCCATGGCTCACGCTCATGTATTGCGTGAAGATCAAAAAAGTTTTGAAAATGTCATAAGTATGAAACAATTGCTTGGCTTGTCATCGGGGTTGTGCATGATTTAAATACATTGTGTGGTGAAGATAGAGCATAGCCAGACTATATGATTTTGTAGGGATAGCTTTCTTTGGCCATGTTATTTTGAGAAGACATAATTGCTTTGTTAGTATGCTTGAAGTATTATTATTTTTATGTCAACATGAACTTTTGTCTTGAATCTTTTGAATCTGAATATTCATACCACAATTAAGAAGATTTACATTGAAATTATGCCAAGTAGCACTCCGCATCAAAAAATCTGTTTTTATCATTTACCCACTCGAGGATGAGCGGGAATTAAGCTTGGGGATGCTTGATGCGTCTCCATCGTATCTATAATTTTTGATTGCTCCATGCTATATTATCTACTGTTTTGGACTATATTGGGCTTTATTTTCCACTTTTATATTATTTTTGGGACTAACCTATTAACCGGAGGCCCAGCCCAGAATTGCTGTTTTTTTGCCTATTTCAGTGTTTTGGAGGAACAGAATATCAAACAGAGTCCAAACGGAATGAAACCTTCAGAAACGTGATTTTCTCATCAGATAAGATCCAGGAGACATGGACCCTCCATCCAGAAAGCCACGAGGCGGTCACGAGGGTGGAGGGCACGCCTCCCTGCCTCGTGGGCCCCTCGAAGCTCCACCGACGTACTTCTTCCTCCTAGATATACCTACGTACCACCAAACGATCGGGGACGGAGCCGAAAACCTAATTCCACCACCGCAACTTTCTGTATCCACGAGATCCCATCTTGGGGCCTGTTCCGGAGCTCCACCGGAAGGGGCATCGATCACGGAGGGCTTCTACATCATCATCCAAGCCCCTCCGATGAAGTGTGAGTAGTTTATCTCAGACCTACGGGTCCATAGTTAGTAGCTAGATGGCTTCTTCTCTCTTTTTGGATCTCAATACAATGTTCTCCCCCTCCCTCGTGGAGATCTATTCGATGTAATCTTCTTTTTGCGGTGTGTTTGTTGAGACCGATGAATTGTGGGTTTATGATCCAGTCTATCTATGAATAATATTTGAATCTTCTCTGAATTCTTTTATGTATGATTGGTTATCTTTGCAAGTCTCTTCGAATTATCAGTTTGGTTTGGCCTACTAGATTGGTTTTTCTTGCCACGGGAGAAGTGCTTAGCTTTGGGTTCGATCTTGCGGTGTCCTTTCCCAGTGATAGAAGGGGCAACAAGGCACATATTGTACCGTTGCCATCGAGGATAACAAGATGGGGTTTTTATCATATTGCATGGAACTATCCCTCTACATCATGTCATCTTGCTTAAGGCGTTACTCTGTTTTTAACTTAATACTCTAAATGCATGCTGGATAGCGGTCGATGAGTGGAGTAATAGTAGTATATGAAGGTAGGAGTCGGTCTACTTGTCTCGGACATGATGCCTATATACATGATCATACCTATATATTCTCATAACTATGCTCAATTCTGTCAATTGCTCAACAGTAATTTTTCACCCACCGTAGAATACTTATGCTCTTGAGAGAAGCTACTGGTGAAACCTATGGCCCCCGGGTCTCTTTCTCATCATATCAATCTCCACCACTTTATTATTGCTTTGCTTTTTTACTTTGCCTTTTACTTTTCACTTTGCATCTCTATGCCAAAAATACCAAAAATATTATTTATCATCTCTATCAGATCTCACTTTCGTAAGTGACCGTGAAGGGATTGACAACTCCTAAGCACGTTGGTTGCGTTGAGCTATTGTTTTTGTGTAGGTACAAGGGACTCGCGCATAGCCTCCTACTGGATTGATACCTTGGTTCTCAAAAACTGAGGGAAATACTTATGCTACTTTGCTGCATCATCCTCTCCTCTTCGGGGAAATCCAACGCAGTGCTCAAGAGGTAGCAAGAAGAATTTCTGGCACCGTTGCCGGGGAGTCTACGCAAAAGTCAACATACCAAGTACCCATCACAATCCCTATCTCCCGCATTACATTATTTGCCATTTGCCTCTCGTTTTCCTCTCCCCCCAATTCACCCTTGCCGTTTTATTCGCCCTCTCTCTCTATCCTCCCTCTCTTTCTCTAATTGCCTCTTTTTGCCCATTTTCCTTCTTGTTTTCTTGTGTGTTAGTTTGCTTGTTTGTCGCGATGGCTCTTCCTAGATTCAGTGATCTTCACCTTAAAAGGTTAGAGGAGATTGCAAACAACGTCAGGAAGTTTATGGTTTTGCAATTTGAGCATAATAATTTCTTTAGAAATGAGCTTAAGGAACAAAAAGGTTTTATGAGTTATATGAATAAAGAGCTCAATGATATGTCTAAAGAATTTGATGGTATAAGATCCCAAATTGCTTGTCTTGAAAAATTAACTGTTGAAATTTCGGATATGCAAGCTACCTTAGTCAATAAGATGGCCTCTAAACCGGATTCCTATGAAAATAATGATGAAGATCTAAAAGTTATTGATGTGTCCCCTATTAAATCTTTGTTTTGCAATATGAATCTTGATAATGATGGGACTGAATATGATCCACCTTTACCTAGAAGGCGTTCTAAGAATTCTGAATCTTTTGATCATGATGCTAAATTTGATAAAAGTGGGATTGAAGAAATTAAAACCCTAGATGTTGCTAAACCCACTATTATGGATTTCAAGGAATTTAACTATGAAAATTTCTCTTTGATTGATTGTATTTCCTTGTTGCAATCCGTGCTAAATTCTCTTCATGCTTATAGTCAAAATAAAGCGTTTACTAAACATATCGTTGATGCCTTGATGCAATCTTATGAAGAAAAACTTGAATTGGAAGTTTCTATCCCTAGAGAACTTTATGATGAGTGGGAAACAACTACTAAAATTAAAATTAAAGATCATGAGTTTTATGCTTTGTGTGATTTGTGTGCTAGTGTCTCTACTATTCCCAAAACTTTGTGTGATTTGCTAGATTTCCGTAATTTTGATGATTGCTCTCTAAACTTGCATCATGCGGATTCCACTATTAAGAAACCTATGTGGAGAATTAAAGATGTTCTTATTGTTTCAAATAGGAATTATGTGCCCGTAGATTTTATCGTTCTTGATATAGATAGCAATCCTTCTAGCCCTATTATTCTCGGTAGACCTTTCCTTAGAACGGTTGGTACAATTATTGATATGAAGGAAGGGAATATTAGATTCCAATTTCCATTAAAAAAGGGCACGGAACACTTACCTAGAAAGAAAATAAAATTACCATATGAATCTATCATGAGATCCACTTATGGATTGCCTACCAAAGATGGCAATACCTAGATCTATTCTTGCTTGTTATGCCTAGCTAAGGGCGTTAAACGATAGCGCTTGTTGGGAGGCAACCCAATTTTATTTTTATTCCTTGCTTTTTGATCCTGTGTACTAAATAAATTATTTATAATCTGTTTTGGTTGTGTCTTTTGTGTTTAATTAGTGTTTGTGCCAAGTAGAACCGTTGGGAAGACTTGGGGAAAGTCTTGCTGAACTTGCTGTAAAAAACAGAAACTTTAGCGCTCACGAGAACTGCTGTCATTTTTATTTGGAGAGTTCTATTTAGTTAATTCTTTTTGAATATGATTAATATATAAATTCCTCACGTCCAGAAATTTATTTTAGATTTTTTGGGGTTCCAGATCCAGCGCTAGCTACAGATTACTACAGACTGTTCTGTTTTTGACAGATTCTGTTTTTCGTGTGTTGTTTGCTTATTTTGATGAATCTATGGCTAGTAAAATAGTTTATGAACTATAGAGAAGTTTAACAAAGTAGTTTTAAAACCAATATAAATAAATAATGAGTTCATTACAGTACCTTGAAGTGGTCTTTTGTTTTCTTTCGCTAACGGAGCTCACGAGATTTTTCACTTTGAGTTTTGTGTTGTGAAGTTTTCATGTTTTGGGTAAAGATTTGATGGATTATGGAACAAGGAGTGGCAAGAGCCTAAGCTTTGGTATTCCCATGGCACCCCCAAGATAATCTAAGGACACCTAAAAGCCAAAGCTTGGGGATGCCCCGGAAGGCATCCCCTCTTTCGTCTACTTCTATCGGTAACTTTACTTGGAGCTATATTTTTATTCACCACATGATATGTGTTTTGCTTGGAGCATCTTTTATGATTTGAGTCTTTGCTTATTAGTTTACCACAATCATCCTTGATGTACACACCTTTTGAGAGAGCCATACATAATTTGGAATTTTATAGAATACTCAATGTGCTGCACTTATATCTTTTGAGTTATATAATTTTGCTCTAGTGCTTCACTTATATCTTTCAGAGCACGGTGGTGGATTTGTTTTATAGAAACTATTGATCTCTCATGCTTCACTTAGATTATTTTTAGAGTCTTAATAGGATGGTAATTTGCTTAATAATAAATATGCTTGGTATTCAAGATTTGTAAAACTTTCTTTTGAGTGCGTTGAATACTAAGAAAAAAATTGATGCTTGATAATTGTTTTGAGATATGAGGATGGTGATATTAGAGTCATGCTAGTTGAGTAGTTGTGAATTTGAGAAATGCTTGTGTTAAAGTTTGTGATTTCCGTAGCATGCACGTATGGTGAACCGTTATGTGATGAAGTCGGAGCATGATTTATTTATTGATTGTCTTCCTTATGAGTGGCGGTCGGGGACGAGAGCTGGTCTTTTCCTACCAATCTATCCCCCTAGGAGCATACGCGCAATACTTTGCTTTGATAACTTCTAGATTTTTGCAATAAGTATATGAGTTCTTTATGACTAATGTTGAGTCCATGGATTATACGCACTTTCCTTGCTTCCACCATTGCTAGCCTCTCTAATACCGCGCACTTTTCGCCGGTATCATACACCCACCAAATACCTTCCTCAAAACAGCCACCATACCTACCTATCATGGCATTTCCATAGCCATTCCGAGATATATTGCCATGCAACTTTCCACCGTTCCGTTCATTACGAAACGCTCCATCCTTGTCATATTGCTAGCATGATCATGTAGTTGACATCGTATTTGTGGCAAAGCCACCGTTCATAATTTTTTCATACATGTCACTCTTGATTCATTGCATATCCCGGTACACCGCCAGAGGCATTCATATAGAGTCATATTTTGTTCTAAGTATTGAGTTCTAAGAAAAATAAAAAGTGTGATGATCATCATTTTTAGAGCATTGTCCCAAGTGAGGAAAGGATGATGGAGACTATGATTCCCCCACAAGTCGGGATGAGACTCCGGACGAAAAATAAAAAAAGGAAAAGAGGCCATAAAAAAAGAAGAAGGCCCAAAAAAATGAGAGAAAAAGAGAGAAGGGACAATGTTACTATCCTTTTACCACACTTGTGCTTCAAAGTAGCACCATGATCTTCATGATAGAGAGTCTCTCATTCTGTCACTTTCATATACTAGTGGGAATTTTTCATTATAGAACTTGGCTTGTATATTCCAATGATGGGCTTCCTCAAAATGCCCTAGGTCTTCGTGAGCAAGCGAGTTGGATGCACACCCACTTAGTTTCTTTTGTTGAGCTTTCATATACTTATAGCTCTAGTGCATCCGTTGCATGGCAATCCCTACTCACTCACATTGATATCTATTGATGGGCATCTCCATAGCTCGTTGATACGCCTAGTTGATGTGAGACTATCTTCCCCTCTTTTTGTCTTCTCCACAACCACCATTCTATTCCACATATAGTGCTATATCCATGGCTCACGCTCATGTATTGCGTGAGGATCGAAAAAGTTTTGAAAATGTCAAAAGTATGAAACAATTGCTTGGCTTGTCATCGGGGTTGTGAATGATTTAAATACTTTGTGTGGTGAAGATAGAGCATAGCCAGACTATATGATTTTGTAGGGATTGCTTTTTTGGCCATGTTATTTTGAGAAGACATAATTGCTTTGTTAGTATGCTTGAAGTACTATTATTTTTATGTCAACATGAACTTTTGTCTTGAATCTTTTGAATCTGAATATTCATACCACAATTAAGAAGATTTACATTGAAATTATGCCAAGTAGCACTCTGCATCAAAATTTCTATTTTTATCATTTACCTACTCGAGGACGAGCAGGAATTAAGCTTGGGGATGCTTGATACGTCTCCAACGTATCTATAATTTTTGATTGATCCATGCTATATTATCTACTGTTTTGGACTATATTGGGCTTTATTTTCCACTTTTATATTATTTTTGGGACTAACCTATTAACTGGAGGCCCAGCCCAGAATTGCTGTTCTTTTGCCTATTTTAGTGTTTCGGAGAAACAGAATATCAAACGGAGTCCAAACAGAATGAAACCTTCGGAAACATGATTTTCTCATCAGATAAGATCCAGGAGACTTGGACCCTCCGTCAAGAAAGCCACAAGGCGGTAACGAGGGTGGAGGGCGCGCCCCCCCTAGGGTGCACCCCCTACCTCGTGGGCCCCTCAAAGCTCCACCGACGTACTTCTTCCTCCTATATATACCTACGTACCCCAAACGATCGGGGACGGATCCAAAAACCTAATTCCACCACCGCAACTTTCTGTATCCACGAGATCCCATCTTGGGGCCTGTTCCAGAGCTCCGCCGGAAGGGGCATCGATCACGGAGGGCTTCTACATCATCATCCAAGCCCCTCCGATGAAGTGTGAGTAGTTTATTTCAGACCTACGGGTCCATAGTTAGTAGCTAGATGGCTTCTTCTCTCTTTTTGGATCTCAATACAATGTTCTCCCCCTCTCTCGTGGAGATCTATTCGATGTAATCTTCTTTTTGCGGTGTGTTTGTTGAGAACGATGAATTGTGGGTTTATGATCCAGCCTATCGATGAATAGTATTTGAATCTTCTCTGAATTCTTTTATGTATGATTGGTTATCTTTGCAAGTCTCTTCGAATTATCAATTTGGTTTGGCCTACTAGATTGGTTTTTCTTGCCACGGGAGAAGTGCTTAGCTTTGGGTTTGATCTTGCGGTGTCCTTTCCCAGTGATAGAAGGGGCAACAAGGCACATATTGTATCGTTGCCATCGAGGATAACAAGATGGGGTTTTTTATCATATTGCATGAAACTATCCCTCTACATCATGTCATCTTGCTTAAGGCGTTACTCTGTTTTTAACTTAATACTCTGGATGCATGCTGGATAGCGGTCGATGAGTGGAGTAATAGTAGTAGATGCAGGCAGGAGTCGGTCTACTTGTCTCGGACGTGATGCCTATATACATGATCATACCTACATATTCTCATAACTATGCTCAATTTTGTCAATTGCTGAACAGTAATTTGTTCACCCACCGTAGAATACTTATGCTCTTGAGAGAATCCACTAGTGGAACCTATGGCCCCCGGGTCTCTTTCTCATCATATCAATCTCCATCACTTTATTATTGCTTTGCTTTTTTAATTTGCCTTTTACTTTTCACTTTGCATCTCTATACCAAAAATACCAAAAATATTATTTATCATCTCTATCAGATCTCACTTTCGTAATGACCGTGACGGGATTGACAACCCCTAAGCGCGTTGGTTGCGTTGAGCTATTGTTTTTGTGTAGGTATGAGGGACTCGCACGTAACCTCCTACTGGATTGATACCTTGGTTCTCAAAAACTGAGGGAAATACTTATGCTACTTTGCTGCATCATCCTCTCCTCTTCGGGGAAATCCAACGCAGTGCTCAAGAGGTAGCAGCTATGGAGATGCCCATCAATAGATATCAATGTGAGTGAGTAGGGATTGCCATGCAATGGAGGCACTAGAGCTAGAAGTATATGAAAGCTCAACAAAAGAAACTAAGTGGGTGTGCATCCAACTTGCTTGCTCATGAAGACCTAGGGCATTTTGAGGAAGCCCATCATTGGAATATACAGGCCAAGTTCTATAATTAAAAATTCCCACTAGTATATGGAAGTGATAACTCAAGAGACTCTCTATATGAAGAACATGGTGCTACTTTGAAGCACAAGTGTGGTAAAAGGATAGTAACATTGTCCCTTCTCTCTTTTTCTCTCATTTTTTTATTTGGGCCTTTTCTCTTTTTTATGGCCTCTTTTTTTAGTCCGGAGTCTCATCCCGACTTGTGGGGGAATCATAGTCTCCACCATCCTTTCCTCACTAGGACAATGTTCTAATAATGATGATCATCACACTTTTATTTTCTTACAACTCAACAATTACAACTCGATACTTAGAACAAAATATGACTCTATATGAATGCCTCCGAAGGTGTAACGGGATATGCAATGAATCAAGAGTGACATGTATGAAATCATTATGAATGGTGGCTTTGCCACAAATACGATGTCAACTACATGATCATGCTAAGCAATATGACAATGATGGAGTGTTTCATAATAAACAGGATGGTGGAGAGTTGCATGGCAATATATCTTGGAATGGCTATGGGAATGCCATAATAGGTAGGTATGGTGGCTGTTTTAAGGAAGGTATATGGTGGGTGTATGATACCGGCGAAAGGTGCGCGGTATTGGAGAGGCTAGCAATGGTGGAAGGAAGAAAAGTGCGTATAATCCATGGACTCAACATTAGTCATAAAGAACTCATATACTTATTGCAAAAATCTACAAGTTATCAAAGCAAAGTATTATGCGCATGCTCCTAGGGGGATAGATTGGTAGGAAAAGACCATCGCTCGTCCCCGAGCGCCACTCATAAGGAAGACAATCAAAAAATAAATCATGCTCCGACTTCATCACATAACGATTCACCATACGTGCATGCTACGGGAATCCCAAACTTTAACACATGTATTTCTCAAATTCACAACTAGTCAACTAGCACAACTTTAATATCACCATCTTCATATCTCAAAACAATTATCAAGCATCAAACTTCTCATAGTATTCAACACACTCATAAGAAAGTTTTTACTATTCTTGAATACCAAGCATATTAGGATTATTTAAGAAAATTACCATGCTATTTAAGACCCTCAAAATAATCTAAGTGAAGCATGAGAGATCAATAGTTTCTATAAAACAATTCCACCACCGTGCTCTAAAAAAATATAAGTGAAGTACTAGAGCAAAACTATATAACTCAAATGATATAAGCGAAGCACATAAAGTATTCTAACAAATTCCAAATCATATATGGCTCTCTCAAAAGGTGTGTACAGAAATGATGATTGTGGTAAACTAAAAAGAAAAGACTCAAATCATACAAGACTCTCCAAGCAAAACACATATCATGTGGTGAATAAAAATATAGCTCCAAGTAAAGTTACCGATAGAAGTAGACGAAAGAGGGATGCCTTCCGGGGCATCCCAAAGCTTTGGCTTTTAGGTGTCCTTAGATTATCTTGGGGGTGCCATGGGCATCCCCAAGCTTAGGCTCTTTCCACTCCTTGTTCCATAATCCATCAAATCTTTACCCAAAACTTGAAAACTTCACAACACAAAACTTAAAGTAGAAAATCTCGTGAGCTCCGTTAGCGAAAGAAAACAAAAGACCACTTCAAGGTACTGTAATGAACTCATTCTTTATTTATATTGGTGTTAAACCTACTGTATTCCAACTTCTCTATGGTTTATAAACTATTTTACTAGCCATAGATTCATCAAAATAAGCAAACAACACACGAAAAACAGAATCTGTCAAAAACAGAACAGTCTGTAGTAATCTGTAGCTAGCGCAAGATATGGAACCCCAAAAATCCTAAAATAAATTTCTGGACATGAGGAAGTTATCTATTAATCATATGCAAAAATAATTAACTAAATATCACTTTCCAAATAAAAATGGCAGCAGTTCTTGTGAGTGCTAAAGTTTCTGTTGTTTTACAGCAAGATTAACAAGACTTTCCCCAAGTCTTCCCAACGGTTCTACTTGGCACAAACACTAATTAAACACAAAAAGCACAACCAAAACAGAGGATAGATAAAATATTTATTACTAAACAGGAGCAAAAAGCAAGGAATAAAAATAAACTTGGGTTGCCTCCCAACAAGGGCTATCGTTTAACGCCCCTAGCTAGGCATAAAAGGCAATGATAGATCTAGGTATTGCCATCTTTGGTAGGCGATTCTTCAATGAGGCATACACCATATTTAGGAATTTCTTTATTTTTATTAATTATCAAACTTTTAGGCACAAGATCAAAAAATTCATTTGTAACAAATGGTTCCTTAATGATAGCAAAAAGATTGGGATGAATACTTATAGATTTGAGATCCGCAGTTTCCTTACTAGAAGATTCACCCTTATTTTTAGGAACATACATAAGCTTGGCAATTTTAGTGGGAGGACTTGGAGTATTTTTTACGGAATAAAAAGCGGTTCCCAAGTTGGTAATAATACCCTCAAGTTTATCGATTCGAGTGGAATCTTGACTTATTTTCTCATTAACTATAGGTTACTTTTCTTTAATATTTTTCAAGGTGACTCCTACTTTAGATCCATATTGAGTGATTTTGTTGTGGATCTTTTTATCCAAATTTTCAATCAACTCTACAGTAGCAACCTTATTCTCAATAATTTCAAGTCTTTGCATTACATGCTCCAAAGTTAACGTAGTTCCATTAACCAAAAGAGGTGGTGAGCCAAACAAATCTATCATAGCATTATAAGAATAAAAAGTATGGCTACCCAAGAAGTTCCCTCCGGTAATGGTATCAAGGATATATCTGTACCAAGGAGTAGCGCCTACATAAAAATTGCGAATAAGAATGGAAGTAGATGGCTTCCTGGTAGATCTATTTTGAGCATTGCAAATCCTATACCAAGCGTCTTTTAGTTTTTCTCCCTCCCTTTGCTTAAAATTTAGAACTTAATTCTCGGGAGACAACGGAGAAGATAGAGAACTAGCCATAACGACAAGCAAATGGAAAAGAGGCGAACGGAAAAAGAGAGGGATGATAGAGAGAGAGGGCGAATAAAACGGCAAGGGTGAAGTGGGGGAGAGGAAAACGAGAGGCAAATGGAAAATAATGTGATGCAGGAGATAAGGGTATGTGATGGGTACTTGGTATGTTGACTTTTGCATAGAATCCCTGGCAACAGTGCCAGAAATTCTTCTTGCTACCTCTTGAGCACTGCGTTGGATTCTCTTGAAGAGGAAAGGAGATGCAGCAAAGTAGTGTAAGTATTTCCCTCAGTTTTTGAGAACCAAGGTATCAATCCAGTAGGAGGCTAGGCGCAAGTCCCTCGTACCTGCACAAAACAAATAACTCCTCGCAACCAATGCAATAAGGGGTTGTCAATCCCTTCACGGTCACTTACGAGAGTGAGATCTGATAGATATGATAAGATAATATTTTTGGTATTTTTGTGATAAAGATGCAAAGTAAAATAAAAGCAAAGGAAATAACTAAGTATTGGGAGATTAATATGATAAAGATAGACCCCAGGGCCATAGGTTTCACTAGTGGCTTCTCTCAAGAGCATAAGTATTTTACGGTGGGTGAACGAATTACTGTTGAGCAATTGACAGAATTGAGCATAGTTATGAGAATATCTAGGTATGATCATGTATATAGGCATCACGTCCGAGACAAGTAGACCGACTCCTGCCTGCATCTACTACTATTACTCTACTCATCGACCGCTATCCAGCATGCATCTAGAGTATTAAGTTCATGAAAACAGAGAAACACCTTAAGCAAGATGACATGATGTAGAGGGGTAAATTCATGCAATATGATAAAAACCCCATCTTGTTATCCTCGATGGCAACAATACAATACGTGCCTTGCTGCCCCTACTTTCACTGGGAAAGGACACCGCAAGATTGAACCCAAAGCTAAGCACTTCTCCCATTGCAAGAAAGATCAATCTAGTAGGCCAAACCAAACTGATAATTCGAAGAGACTTGCAAAGATAACCAATCATACATAAAAGAATTCAGAGGAGATTCAAATATTCTTCATAGATAATCTAGATCATAAACCCACAATTCACCGGTCTCAACAAACACACCGCAAAAAGAAGATTACATCGAATAGATCTCCACAAGAGAGGGGGAGAACATTGTATTGAGATCCAAAAAGAGATAAGAAGCCATCTAGCTAATAACTATGGACTCGAAGGTCTGAGGTAAACTACTCACACTTCATCGAAGAGGCTATGGTGTTGATGTAGAAGCCGTCCGTGATGGATGCCCCCTCCGGCGGAGCTCCGGAACAGGCCCCAAGATGGGATCTCGTGGATACAGAAAGTTGCGGCGGTGGAATTAAGGTTTTGGCTCCGTATCTGATCGTTTGGGGGCACGTAGGTATATATAGGAGGAAGAAGTACGTCGGTGGAGCAACAGGGGGCCCACGAGGGTGGAGGGCGCGCCTGGGGGGTAGGCGCGCCCCTACCTTGTGGCCTCCCTGTTAGTTGCTTGACATAGGGTCCAAGTCTCCTGGGTCTTGTTCGGTGACGAAATCACGTTCCCGAAGGTTTCATTCCGTTTGGACTCCGTTTGATATTCCTTTTCTATGAAACCCTAAAATAGGAAAAAAACAGCAATTCTGGGTTGGGCCTCCGGTTAAAAGGTTAGTCCCAAAGATAATATAAAAGTGGATAATAAAGCCCAATAATGTCCAAAACAGTAGATAATATAGCATGGAGCAATCAAAAATTATAGATACGTTGAAGACGTATCACCTAGGTGACCATGTTCTTGAGCTTGCATGTCAAATTTATACGGTTCCAAGTAGTTTTGATACATGATATAGGCTCTAGGCACTTGTAGGAGTAGTTGCTATCAATTTTGTTGAGTTTGGTTCACTTTTATTTTGAAGTTACTAAAAATTTCAGAATTTTTCAGAAAATAATGAAGAGATTTTTGAGGGGCTCATCGAGCCGAAGCTCGAAGGAAAAGAAAAATGAAGAAGCAGAGAGGCCCAAATATAATCTGCCTCGCACCGTGAAGGTTCAATCATGTGAATGGCCCTCCGATGATTTCTTGAGAGCAACCAGGATTTATGATGATTTTTATGAATTGGCTAAGAATGCAGGGCTCACCAACTTCCTCCGCGACCAACACGAACAGTATCTCTTACTCACCAATACTTTTGTGCAAAACTTCTACTATTATCCTAGGGAATCACCTCCTTCAGTAGGGTTCATTTATATGATGTGGTTAAGAAGATGTCACTAGATGAATTTTGCAGGGTTTGCAAAATACCTTGGAGGGTAGCCTAGAGGAACCACATCGTAAAGATGTGGACGGGTTTATTGACACTATCACTGTAGGGGAAACTAGGGAAGTTTCCGATGCAAGAATCACTAGCATACATTTTCCTGTTTTACGCTACTTTGCAATATTTGCTAGTCGTTGCTTAATTGGTCGCGGAAACTGTGGAAACCTTAGTGTTCCTGATATTATTATTTTGTTTCATGGCTTATTCTGTGACGACTCTGTTAGTATGGGCGGTATTATTGCTAAATGGTTAAGTCTGAACCATACAAAGGGCCCCATCTTTGGTGGTAGCTATGCTTCACGCCTTGCTGCATATTATAACATACCCATTAGGCACTATGAAAAAGAAGAAAAATTGCTGCCTACTATTTATTTCAATTATAAGAGTATGGTAGCGCATGATTTTATTGTAAAGAATAGGGAAGGGGAGCTTAAATACAAATTGTTCTTTGATAAACGTCATCCGGAGACTATCACCTTGCCTGCTCCTTCCTTGTTTGATTTATCTACAGGCCAATACCTCGTCTCGCCGGAGGATATTCACGCTTACCGGGACCCTACATCAGCCATAGAGCCAGAGTCGGAACCACAATTTGATCCTCCATGACAGTCTAATTACCAGTGGGATCTGGAGATGATTGCCAGCCAGTGGCAATCGGAGTCTTCTTCATCTCAGTACGACCCCAACTATTACTATGGATATCCGCCAGGCCAACCGTGGCCATAGACCAACTTAGGCCAAAAGCCTAAGCTTGCGGGAGTATGTATTCCTCACCGACATTACATTCATATTCACACACTCATTGCTAGATGTCTGTGCTCATACTTTTTCATTGTATCATCCATGCTAGTTTATTTTCTCTTTTTATGCTTTCTTCTTGTGTGTTTAATAAACCTTAAGAAAAACCAAAAAAATTAGTTGTAGCTTTTAGCTAGTTTTAATTTCCATGCTTGTAGTAGTAATTAAAAAGAAAACCCAAAAAGATTTCCTATTCTTCTTTTGCTTGTTGGGAGCTTTCCCATGTAAATAGTTTTATTTCTTTTCCTTTCTTTGGGGGTCGATAGGAGAAGATTATGATTAAATTGTTAAAGTGGCTCTTATATGCATTATTGTTGATCTGACAAAAGAGCCCATATTTCCTTGTCTTCTCCTGTTTATTGAATGCTTGCAGATTCCAACTTAGTCCAATGCACGTGCACTATTATTATTATCCACATCGTTCGGTCGTGCAAGTGAAAGGCAACAATGATGATTATATGATGAACTTATTGAGATGAGAAAAGATGGTATGAACTCGACCTCTCTTGTTTTTTGTAAATATGATTAGTTCATCGTTCTGATTTAGCCTATTATGAATAAACATGTTTGCAATGACAACTAGAGATCATAGTTTCTTGTGCCATGCTTAATTAGCTAGGAGCTTATAATGGTTTACCTTGCGTGCCAACATGCTATTAAAATGGTTGTGATGTGGTATGATAGGGTGGTATCCTCTTTTGAATGATTCGAGTGGCTTGACTTGGTACATGTTCATGCATGTAGTTGAAAAAAAATCAACATAGCCTCTACGATATTTATGTTCATGGTGCATTATATCCTACTCATGCTTGCATTCGGTGTTGATTAATTTTAATACATGTTCATGACTGTTGTCGCTCTCTAGCTGGTCGCTTCCCAGTCTTTTTCTAGCCTTCACCTGTACTAAGTGGGAATACTGCTTGTGCATCGAACTCCATAAACCCCAAAGTTATTCCATATGAGTCCACCATACCTACCTATATACGGTATCTACCTGCCGTTCCAAGTAAATTTGTATGTGCCAAACTCTAAACCTTCAAATAAACATTCTGTTTTGTATGCTCGAATAGCTCATGTATCAACTAGGGCTGTCCGTATCTTCCATGTTAGGCGGGTTATTCTCAAGAGGAGTGGACTCCGCTCCTCACTCATGAGAAAATGGCTGGTCACCGGGATGCGTAGTCCCATGCTTTATGCAAACTAAATCAAAATAATTGCAAACAAAACTCCCCCTGGGACTCTTGTTAGTTGGAGGCACTCGTTGTTTTGAGAAAGCCATGGATTGATGCTTGTTGGTGGAGGGGGAGTATAAACTTTACCATTCTGTTCAGGAACCGCCTATAATGTGTGTAGCATGGAAGATATCGCCATCTCTTGGTTGTTATGTTGACAATGAAAGTATACCACTCAAAATATTATTCATCTCTATTTTAAAACCGAGCTCTGGCACCTCTACAAATCCCTGCTTCCCTCTGCGAAGGGCCTATCTATTTACTTTTATGTTGAGTCATCCTCCTCTTATTAAAAAGCACACGCTGGAGAGCACCTCTGTCATTTGCATTCATTACTGATTAATTTACATTGAGTATGACTTGACTGGATCTCTTTTACCATAAATTACAATGTTTAGTCAGTCCTTGATCTTTAAAGGTGCTCTGCATTTATGTTTTGCAGTCTCAGAAAGGGCTAGCGACATACCATCTTGTTATATCATATTATGATTGTTTTGAGGAAGTGTTGTCATCCGAGATTTATTATTATTGCTCGCTAGTTGATTATGCCATTGATATGAGTAAACATGAGACCTATGCGTTATTGTGAATATGGTTAGTCTATAATCTTTGCTGAAAACATGAATGCTGGCTTTACATATTTACAACAACAAGAGCAAATAGAGTTTGTAAAAGTTTTTCTTTATCACTTTCAATTTATCAACTGAATTGCTTGAGGACAAGCAAAGGTTTAAGCTTGGGGTAGTTTGTAGCGACCAGACCTCAAACAGTCTGATCTCTGTGCTCCGGTGTCATCCCTGGATCAGTAATGCTGACACCACATAGTACTCGGAGGATTTATAGCAGAGTAGAAATCACACACTTATTACATCGAGTGTCTCAAAAGAGAACTTATTACAATAAGTATGGCTTAAGGCCATCTAATGACGATAACAGCGGAAGGCTTGGAAGATAAGTGAGTCCATCAACTCCAACGGCATCACTGAGTATAGAACCACGACATAAAAACTCCTTAATCATCGTCTGAAAAGTCTGCAACATTAACGTTGCATCCCGAAAACGGGTTAGCACATGGAATATGCTGGCAAGGTAACACATAGAGAATAATGGAATGAAACAGCTATACTATATGCATATTTGGCTGGTGGAAAGCTCTATGGTTACAGTTTTGCGTAAAGCCAATTTTTCCCTACTTCAAAGGAATAGATTTAATTACTATCATGGTGGTTGTTAAACATTGAGAATGGTTGACAGCATTCCCAATCCCAATTAAGCATCATCATTAAACATAACCCAACAAAATTAATTTAGAGTAACATGTTGAGATTCACATGAAAATCCAGGTACTAGATACTCAAGATGTCCATAACCGGGGACACGGCTAACCATGATTAGTTTATTACACTCTGCAGAGGTTTGCGCACTTTTCCCCACAAGACTCGATTGCCTCCGTTTGGTTTCTCGCACTACATGGTGTTTGAGAAGACGGATGACCGAGACATAGTCTTTCAGAAGCGCTAGCACCTTACGATCGGGTAGACCGTTTCCACCTACATCCCCTACATCTGCTAGTCTACCACTGTAAGAGTTCGCACAACTTAGTCAACTATGCTAGAGCCCATAATAGCTTGTGGCTGCACACGGAAGTTTCTAGTATAAATAGTCTTATGATCCCTTTGAGCCTGGGTGGCGGTCCAAAAGAAAACAGGCAAGTCCTGGAATACCCAGGTGCCTCAATCCACCCAGATGTGTGTTTAAGTTGCCACCTTAGATAAACCATTAATTAACAATCTCACATCTGTCATGGATTTCACTCACCCAATCCACGTCTACTAGCATAGCATGGCATAATAAGCAAACGTAGATGTAACTCCCAAAGGTTTGAAAATAAACTGGTAATAGGTACTAGCTCATCTACTTCCCGTCCCACAATTTAATTAGATCTTAATCATGCAATGTGTGAGGATTGATCTATGCAATAAAACTGGGTAGTAGAAAAGGTATGATCAAAGTGTTACTTGCCTTGTTGATGATCCGGGAAACCTAGCGATTCGAAGTAACAAGCGGCGCACTCCGGATACTCTATCGCAAACAAACAAACGAGCATACAATAAGTACTCATCTAATGCACAGGTAAAACTCAAATAAGAGATCTAACCAGAAGGTTCAACTTAAGAACTCCGGTTGGCAAAAAGAATCAAATCGAACGAAGCAACGAAAGTCAAACGGCGAAAGAAAACAACTTCATTCTAGTAATCTGGATCTAGGGCAAATTTTACAGTAGCAAAAGTTATACTAAAACGAAAATCGGATCAGGAATCGCGATCAGAAAAATCGCGGATTTAATCCGAGAAAAAGAAAAACGACGAACGCTCGCTAAAATAAATAAACCGGAAAACCGATCTATTAAAAAAACCTGAATCTAATAAATCGGCGAAAACCGACGAAAACCGATGAAAACTGATCAGTTTTTTTAAAAGACGGCAAGGAAAACGAGGCGGCGGCGAACCTCGGCGGCGGCGACGGTGTCGGCGGGGCGGCTCGGGGTGGCG
>NC_041382.1:204808441-204816273 GCF_002162155.2 Triticum dicoccoides
GGGGGGGGGGGCTGGGCCGACTTATATTGCCTAGTCGGGCCAGAGTCCTAGTCGGACACGGCCCGTTAGGTCGGTTCGATTTTTTTTATAATTCCGCTCGGAAGAAAAATAAAAAGAAATACTAAACGGACTCCAAAAATTCCGAAATAAATTTTCACGGGCTTCTAAAATCAAGCCTCACAAGGTGAACATTTATTTGGGACCTAAATGCAATTTTGAAAAACGCACTTTTTTCCTAAATTCTAATAAAACACCGAAAACTCCGGAATAAAATCCTATTTGATTTTATTATTAAATCCTCAATATTTCTTTATTTTGGGAAAGTAATTTTATTCCCTCTCTCATATTTTTGTAATAGAAATAATTGATGATGAAATAAATAAAATCAAATGATCCTATTCTCAAAATTTGAGAAAACTCAAATATGAAAATAACGAAATCCCCAACTCTCTTCGTGGGTCATTGAGTTGCGTAGAATTTATAGGATCAACCAAAAATGCAAATAAAATATGATATGCATTGATGATCTAATGTATAACATTCCAAATTGAAAATTTGGGATGTTACAAACCTACCCCCCTTAAGATGAATCTCGCCCTCGAGATTCGGGTTGGCTAGAAAATAGGTGAGGGTGGTCCTTGAACAAATCTTCCTCTCGCTCCCAGGTGGCTTCATCCTCTGAGTGGTGGCTCCACTGAACTTTGCAAAACTTGATAAGCTTGCTGCGAGTAACTCGGTTGGCAAACTCGAGAATCTTGACTGGCTTCTCCTCGTAGGTCATATCGTTATCCAACTGAATAGTTTCCAAAGGCACTGTATCTCAACGGTATGTCAGCCATCTCCGCGTGACACTTCTTCAGCTGAGAAACGTGGAACACATCATGAACTCCTGACAATCCTTCGGGCAATTCCAACTTGTAGGCCACTTCCCCCGTACGTTCCAAAACTCGATATGGTCCTACAAATCGTGGTGCTAACTTCCCTTTAACTCCAAAACGCTTTGTTCCCCGAAGTGGAGATGCTCGAAGATAGGCTCTATCTCCAACTTCGTAAACTGTCTCCTTGCATTTAGAATTTGCATAACTTTTCTATCTAGACTGGGCTACCTTGAGCCTATCGCGAATCAACTTCACCTTCTGTTCAAACTCTTTAATCAAGTCAGGACCAAACAACTGACGGTCTCCAACTTCGTCCCATGACAACGGTGTCCTGCACCTCCTTCCGTACAAGGCTTCGAAAGGGGCCATCTTTAAACTGGTTTGGTAACTGTTGTTGTAAGAGAACTCTGCATATGGCAAATTGTCGTCCCAACTAGATCCATAATCTAGCGCACAAGCTCTCAACATATCCTCCAAAATTTGATTTACCCTCTCGGTCTGTCCATCTGTCTGTGGATGAAAAGTTGTACTGAATTCTAGCCTGGTACCCAAAGTTTCATGCAACTGCTTCCAGAACTTTGAGGTAAATTGGGTCCCTCTATCTGATACGATACTCCTTGGAACTCCATGCAGACATACGATCCTGGTCATGTATATCTTTGCCAACTTAGCACTGGTGTAAGTGGTCTTTACTGGGATGAAATGAGCTACTTTCGTCAATCGATCAACTACAACCCAAATCGAGTCATAGCCTGAACGAGTCCTGGGCAATCCCGTGATAAAATCCATGCCTAGCTTATCCCACTTCCATTTGGGTATCGGCAATGGTTGTAACAATCCTGCTGGCTTCTGATGCTCTGCCTTTACTCTCTAACATACATCACAAATACATCTTGGTGTTTCCTGGGTGAATCGAATATGGTGAGTCGTGTGCCTCTTGCAAAATCAACTTCCTGATCTCCGGGTCATTGGGCACGTAAACACGGTCTTCAAACCATAGGGTGTCGTGTTCATCCTCGCGAAATCCTTTAGCTTTTCCTTTGCTCAGTTTCTCCTTTATAGTGGCAATCTCCTTGTCAGCTTTCTGAGCTTCTCTGATTCTATCCATCAAAGTTGACTAAATCTCCAATGCTGCTACATAGCCTCTCGGAACTATTTCCAAACATAGTTCACGAAGATTTTCTGCTAACTCCTTGGGTATTTCTCCCATCATTAACGTATTGACATGGCTCTTATGGCTTAATGCGTCAGCTACTACATTAGCCTTTCCGGGGTGATAGTGCAATTTCATATCATAATCCTTGATAAGTTCCAACCTTCTCCTTTGTCTGAGATTCAACTCCTTCTGTGTGAAAATGTACTTCAAACTCTTATGATCCGTGTACACCTCACAATGATTTCCAATGAGGAAATGTCTCCATGTTTTCAATGCATGCACAATGGCTGCTAACTCCAAATCATGCGTAGCATAATTCAACTCATGGTGCTTCAGTTGTCTTCAGGCATATGAAACAACTCTCCCTTCCTGCATAAGCACTGCTCCAAGTCCTCGACGTGAAGCGTCACAATACACCTCATAATCCTTGGTCTGGTCTGGCAAAATCAACACTGGTGAGGTAACCAAACGTTTCTTCAACTCCTGGAAACTAGCCTCACACTCCTCTGTCCATATGAACTTGGTATCCTTCTTTAATAACTCTGTCATAGGCTTCGCAATCTTTGAGAAATTCTCAATAAGTCTCCGGTAGTATCCTGCGAGTCCAAGAAAACTCCGGATCTCTCCAACTGTTGTTGGGGCTTCCCACTTGGTCACGGTTTCAACTTTAGCGGGATCTACTGCTATACCTTCTCCAGATATAACATGTCCGAGGAATCCTACTTCCTTCAACCAAAACTCACATTTGCTGAACTTGGCATATAATTGATGTTCTCTAAGCTTTCCCAGTACCAAACGCAAATGCTCCTTATGTTCCTCTTCATTCTTCGAAAAAACCAGGATATCATCAATGAACACTACGACAAACTTATCCAAAAACTCCATAAACACTTTGTTCATCATGTTCATAAAATAGGCAGGTGCGTTAGTCAGACTAAATGACATAACTGTATACTCATACAGCCCATATCTGGTAGTAAAAGCTGTCTTCGGAATATCCTATTCTCGAATCTTCAACTGGTGGTATCCTGATCGCAGATCGATCTTGGAAAATACCTTAGCTCCTTGCAATCGATCAAACAAATCGTTGATCATTGGTAATGGGTACTTGTTCTTGATCGTTACTTCATTCAATCCTCAATAATCAACAACCATCCTTAATGATACATCCTTCTTCTCCACTAGAAGTACTGGCGATCCCCAAGGTGAAGAACTTGGGCGAATATATCCCTTATCCAGTAACTCCTTAATCTGCTTCTTAATTTCCACCAAATCCTTTGCTGGCATCCTATATGGTCTCTTTGATATTGGCCCTGTGCCTGGCAATAGCTCAATCAAGAACTCATATCTCTATCTGGTGGCATGCCTGCCAACTCCTCTAGAAACACTTCAGGGAAATCCTTCACTACTGGTACTTCCTCCTGCACAACTCCTGTTAAGCAATTTACTTGAGTCCTCTTTGGCACATGCCGGGATACATACTTGATCCTTCTCCCTTCTGGGGTGATAAGCAAAATTGACTTACTAGCACATTCAATATTCCCTTCATACTTTGACAACCAATCCATGCCTAATATCACATCCAATCCTTGCGATTCCAATACTATTAGGTCTGAGGGAAAAACATAGTTACCAATCCTTAATGGTAACCGATCACACCATAGACTAGCCACATACTCTGCTCCGGGAGAGGTTACTAACATGGGTGACCTAAGGGCTTGGGTTGGTAGGTTATACTTATCCACAAATCCCCTTGAGATGTATGAATGCGATGCACCAGTATCAAAAAGAACTAGTGCAGTAAATGACTTAACCAAAAACTTACCTATTACTGCATCGGGCTGAGCTTCAACCTCCTCCACGCTAACGTTGTTCACCTGTCCCCTGTTGAAAGGGTTCGGCTTCTTCCCAGAACTTCCATTGCCATTTTGGCCTTCAGGACATTCATTGGCATAATGTCCGGTCTTCTGACACTTAAAACAAGTGACTTGGCTTAGGTCCTTCTTGGCTGGGGTTGATGGGTTGGTGCGGTTCTGGCCGTTGCTTCCTCCATTGCCATTACCATTTTTGGTGCCATTGTGATTGTGCGAGCTACCTCCTCCATGGGTATGCTGAAAATGTCCTCCCGGTCTAGGGGTAAAACGTGGCTTCTATTGAGCTCCTGAATTGTACTTTCCTTGTCCATACTTCCTCTTGCGATTCTCAATCTGCTGCTGCTTCCCTTCAATCATAAGAGCACGATCTACCAACTCCTGGTAGTTGTTGAAGGTGGCTACCATCAACTGCATGCTCAACTCATCATTCAGTCCTTCCAGAAACTTCTCCTGCTTAGCTGCATCCATAGCGACGTCATCTGGGGCATAACGTGCTAACTTACTAAATTCCTCCACATACTGGCCAACTGTCCGTCCTCCTTGGCGAAGTTACGAAACTCACGCTTCTTCATGGCCATAGCTCCTGCTGAAACATGGGCAGTACGGAAAGCCTGCTGAAACTGGTCCCATGTGACAGTGTCGACTGGGAAAGTGGTGGTGAAATTCTCCCACCATGATACTGCGGGTCCTTCTAACTGATGTGCGGAAAACTTCACCTTCTCCGCATCTGTGCATCCTACTGTGGTCAACTCCCTAGCTGTCTTGCGGAGCCAATCATCTGCTACTATCGGCTCAGTGCTACTGGAAAACATCGGTGGATTCAGCCTAAGAAAACGGGCTAAGTGGTCAACATGTGGTGGTGGTGGTGGTGGGTTGTTGTTGTTGTTCCCCTGATTCCGGTTCCGGACTAGCAACTGCATCAATGTGTTCTACTGCTGGATCAACTGGGTGAGCTCCGGTGGGAAAGCAAATCCGGGGTCACGTCTCGGAGGCATCTGTGGGTTTAGAAAAGATGAGATATAAGAATAGAGGGGGTCTAAAGAGAAAACACTACCCATATGCACATGAGGCAAAAGCAAACCATTCATTTCAATCAATCAAACAAGGGCATACAATCGATCTAACTATCGCAAAAGTGCTCGGACTACTATATTTACATGGTGGACTACTACTACTGATGAGGTGGTCTACTAGAAATATTCTTCAGTTGCAGACTCCATGATATCTGCTCCAGCTTCATCAACATAGTCATCATCGCTACTATCTGGTTCTGAGTCGGTGCCGTCGATGATGATGTAGTCTTCCGGGCTAATCTCCTGGGGTTCTTCGTCTTCATCTACTGGCGTAGGGCCTCCCATAAATATTCCAATCTTCTTGATCAGGTCGTCATTTTCTCCACCAATACTTCAATTTCTTCTTCATAATCTTCACGTGTAGCCTTGAGTTCTTCCTCCAGTTCCTTGATTCTAGTCTTAGCCTTCTTCAGATCTATCATGTCGGCACACATCTGGTTCTCCTGTCGTCGAATGTGCTGGTTTAACTCCTAGATAAAAGCTGCAATTGATCTATCCTTCCTGGTGTTGATCATCTCCCAGTGTTCATCTCGGCGCCCACAAATCTGGTAGATAGTATCCTTGAGATCCTTGCGGTAGACTTCTCCAATGCATCCCATGGCGATGTGAGCTGCCATGCTCTTTCCTAGATTCCAAGTTGGTGCATCAAAAGAAAACTCTATGGGCTCAGTGACTGGCATGAACGTCCTTCCCGGAACTTGAACTTGAATCATCCAGCGCTCTTCTTCAGGTAAAGTGGCGTTGTAGGTTCCCGTGAAGCTTGTTACTCCTATGTTCAGGTATCTAGTGACTTCCTTCAAGTGTCGTCCAAAGGGTGTATCTTCATCCAGTTGTGTGAATTTGTTCCTTGCATCCACCATCCTAAAGAGTAGAAAATATGAGAAGTCAGAAAAGAAGAGAGTGAATAGTGATCTAGGTCTTTTAGCTTAGTGGTCGTGTCCTACAGTCAGCGTGTGCTCTGATACCATCTCTGTAGCGACCAGACCTTAAACAGTCTGATCTCTGTACTCCAGTGTCATCCCTGGATCAGTAATGCTGACACCACATAGTACTGGGAGGATTTATAGCAGAGTAGCAATCACACACTTATTACATCGAGTGTCTCAAAAGAGAACTTATTACAATAAGTATGGCTTAAGGCCATCTAATGACGATAACATCGGAAGGCTTGGAAGATAAGTGAGTCCATCAACTCCAACGGCATCACTGAGTATAGAACCACGACATAAAAACTCCTTAATCGTCGTCTGAAAACTCTGCAACATTACTTTGCAGCCCGAAAACGGGTCAGCACATGGAATATGCTGGCAAGGTAACACATAGAGAATAATGGAATGAAACAGCTATACTATATGCATATTTGGCTGGTGGAAAGCTCTATGGTTACAGTTTTGCGTAAAGCCAATTTTTCCCTACTTCAAAGGAATAGATTTAATTACTATCATGGTGGTTGTTAAACATTGAGAATGGTTGACATCATTCCCAACCCAATTAAGCATCATCATTAAACATAACCCAACAAAATTAATTTAGAGTAACATGTTGAGATTCACATGAAAATCCAGGTACTAGATACTCAAGATGTCCATAACCGGGGACACGGCTAACCATGATTAGTTTATTACACTCTGCAGAGGTTTGCGCACTTTTCCCCACAAGACTCGATCGCCTCCATTTGGTTTCTCGCACTACATGGTGTTTGAGAAGACGGATGACCGAGACATAGTCTTTCAGAAGCGCTAGCACCTTACGATCGGGTAGACCGTACCACCTACATCCCCTACATCTGCTAGTCTACCACTGTAAGAGTTCGCACAACTTAGTCAACTATGCTAGAGCCCATAATAGCTTGTGGCTGCACACGGAAGTTTCTAGTATGAATAGTCTTATGATCCCTTTGAGCCTGGGTGGCGGTCCAAAAGAAAACAGGCAAGTCCTGGAATACCCAGGTGCCTCAATCCACCCAGATGTGTGTTTAAGTTGCCACCTTAGATAAACCATTAATTAACAATCTCACACCTGTCATGGATTTCACTCACCCAATCCACGTCTACTAGCATAGCATGGCATAATAAGCAAACGTAGATGTAACTCCCAAAGGTTTGAAAATAAACTGGTAATAGGTACTACCTCATCTACTTCCCATCCCACAATTTAATTAGATCCTAATCATGCAATGTGTGAGGATTGATCTAATGCAATAAAACTGGGTAGTAGAAAAGGTATGATCAAAGTGTTACTTGCCTTGCTGATGATCCGGGAAACCTAGCGATCCGAAGTAACAAGCGGCGCACTCCGGACACTCTATCACAAACAAACAAACGAGCATACAATAAGTACTCATCTAATGCACAGGTAAAACTCAAATAGGAGATCTAACCAGAAGGTTCAACTTAAGAACTCCGGTTGGCAAAAAGAATCAAATCGAACGAAGCAACGAAAGTCAAACGGCGAAAGAAAACAACTTCGTTCTAGTAATCTGGATCTAGGGCAAATTTTACAGTACCAAAATCTTGTTCAAGTTGGTTAAACGGATAGAGGGTTTCGAGACGAATCCCTAGGCGCTTGAATCGCCTGATTCCGATAAACAAGCGAAAAGTTATACTAAAACAAAAATCGGATCAGGAATCGCGATCAGAAAAATCGCGGATTTAATCCGAGAAAAAGAAAAACGACGAACACTCGCTAAAATAAATAAACCGGAAAACCGATCTATTAAAAAAAACCCGAATCTAATAAACCAACGAAAACCAACGAAACCGATCGGTTTTTTTAAAAGACGGCATAGAAAACGAGGCGGCGGCGAACCTCGGCGGCGGCGACGGTGTCCGGCGGGCGGCGCGGCAGCGGC
>NC_041382.1:204816784-204821564 GCF_002162155.2 Triticum dicoccoides
GGTGGGGCGGCGGGGCTGGCTAGGGTTTGGCCCGGGGGGGGGGGCTGGGCCGGCTTATATTGCCTAGTCGGGACAGAGTCCTAGTCGGACACGGCCCGTTAGGTCGGTTCGATTTTTTTATTATTTATAATTCCGCTCGGAAGAAAAATAAAAAAGAAATACTAAACGGACTCCAAAAATTCCGAAATAAATTTTCACGGGCTTCTAAAATCAAGCCTCACAAGGTGAACATTTATTTGGGACCTAAATGCAATTTTTAAAAACGCACTTTTTTCCTAAATTCAAATAAAACACCAAAAACTCCGGAATAAAATCCTATTTGATTTTTTATTATTAAATCCTCAATATTTCTTTATTTTGGGAAAGTCATTTTATTCCCTCTCTCATATTTTTGTAATAGAAATAATTGATGATGAAATAAATAAAATCAAATGATCCTATTCTCAAAATTTGAGAAAACTCAAATATGAAAATAACGAAATCCCCAACTCTCTCCGTGGGTCATTGAGTTGCGTAGAATTTCTAGGATCAACCAAAAATGCAAATAAAATATGACATGCACTGATGATCTAATGTATAACATTCCAAATTGAAAATTTGGGATGTTACATAGTTGATACGTCTCTGTTGTATCTACTTTTGCAAACACTTTTGCCCTTGTTTTGGACTCTAACTTGCATGACTTGAATGGAACTAACCCGGACTGACGCTGTTTTCAGCAGAATTGCCATGGTGTTATTTATGTGCAGAAACAAAAGTTCTCGGAATGACCTGAAACTTTACGGAGACTATTTTTGGAAATAATAAAAAATCCTGGCAAAAGATCATGGCCAGGGGGCCCACACCCTAGCCATGAGGGTGGGGGGCGCGCGCCCCTACCTCGTGGGCCCCCTGGAGCTCCTCCGACCTCAACTCCAACTCTATATATTCACTTTCGGGGAGAAAAAAATTAGAGAGAAGGATTCATCGCGTTTTACGATACGGAGCCGCTGCCAAGCCCTAAAACCTCTCGGGAGGGCTGATCCGGAGTTCGTTCGGGGTTTCGGAGAGGGGAATCCATTGCCGTCATCATCATCAACCATCCTCCATCACCAATTTCATGATGCTCACCGCCGTGCGTGAGTAATTCCATCGTAGGCTTGCTGGACGGTGATGGGTTGGATGAGATTTATCATGTAATCGAGTTAGTTTTGTTAGGGTTTGATCCCTAGTATCCACTATGTTCTGAGATTGATGTTGCTATGACTTTGCTATGCTTAATGCTTGTCACTAGGGCCCGAGTGCCATGATTTCAGATCTGAACCTATTATGTTTTCCTGAATATATGTGAGTTCTTGATCCTATCTTGCAAGTCTATAGTCACCTACTATGTGTTATGATCCGGCAACCCCGAAGTGACAATAATCGGGACCACTCCCGGTGATGACCGTAGTTTGAGGAGTTCATGTATTCACTATGGGTTAATGCTTTGGTACGGTACTCTATTAAAAGGAGGCCTTAATATCCCTTAGTTTCTGCTAGGACCCCGCAGCCACGGGAGGGTAGGACAAAAGATGTCATGCAAGTTCTTTTCCATAAGCACGTATGACTATATTTGGAATACATGCCTACATTACATTGATGAATCAGAGCTAGTTCTGTGTCACCCTAGGTTATGACTGTTACATGATGAACCGCATCCGGCATAATTCTCTATCACCGATCCATTGCCTACGAGCTTTCCATATATTGTTCTCCGCTTATTTACTTTTCCGTTGCTATTGTTACAATCACTACAAAATACCAAAAACATTACTTTTGTTATCATTACCTTTTGCTACCGTTACCACTACTATCATATTACTTTGCTACTAAATACTTTGCTGCAGATATTAAGTTTCCAGGTGTGGTTAAATTGACAACTCAGCTGCTAATATTTGAGAATATTCTTTGGTTCCCCTTGTGTCGAATCAATAAATTTGGGTTGAATACTCTACCCTTGAAAACTGTTGCGATCCCCTATACTTGTGGGTTATCAACGGGCGCTTCGGTCGATGCCCCGAGCGCGGTGACCGGGGCTATGGCCGAGGAGGAGGACATGGTGGCGGATGCTGGGACGACTGTGGCCCACGCCAGGAGTGGTGTGATCGGCCTCGCGAGGGCACCTGGAGGGATCAGCCTCGTGAGGATCATCCTCAAGGCAACGCCGGGCTCCCTCCGCTGCCACCACCGCCAAGAAGGAATGACGAACACCATCAGGACGAGGGGGCTGGGGGCTTCTAGGAACCACGTGCTATCGCCTGCATCTTGGGTGGAGCCCAGGCCCCAGCCTCGCAGCGTATCTTCAAGCAGTTTGCTCGTGAAGTGAATGCAGTCCTCCCCAAGCTCGAAGCCACGCGCCCGCTCAGATGGTCCCAGTGCCCCATTACATTCAACTCGGCAGACCAGCTCAAGTGCGCAGCTACCGTTGGCACCCTCCCGATGCTCTGCTCCCCAGTCATCAGTAACGTGCAAGTTACCAAGACCCTCATTGACGGTGGCGCAGGGCCCAACATCTTGTCCGTCGACACGTTCGACAGCCTCCAAGTGCCGTATGACCAGCTTCAACCCACCATGCCTTTCTCAGGGGTGACCGACGGTTCCACCACACCGATAGGGCAGGTCCGCCTCCCTGTCACCTTCGGCGAACGCAAGAACTACCGCATGGAGCTCATCGACTTTGACGTTGCACACATCCGTCCGCCGTACAATGCCACCCTCGGGTATCCAGCCCTGGCCAAGTTCATGGCAGTGACCCATCACGACTACAATGTCCTCAAGATGCCGGGAAGCAGCAGGATCATTACGATCCCATGTGAAGAGAAAGATGCGTTGTGCTCCCTCGAGCGTGCCTTCCAAGCTGCAGCAATCGACGACCCGACAGCAAGGGCGAGGGCCCTCCTGAGGCCATCCCCAAGAAGAAGAAGCAGCTGCGACGCGCAGGACCTCAGGAGGGTGACGCCACGGCTAGAGTCTCGTCAAGATCAGCGCCCGCTCCAGGGGCGTCTCCTTCCATCGCATAGCAAGGCGCACCCGGCGCCCTTCTCGGGCAGGGCTCGGGGGCTTTCTTCTGGAAGGCCTCACACTTTACCCACATCACAAGGGAGGCACTTGGGCACCACTTGGAGGCGTGCTTCGCGACACGTTTCCCTCAGGAGGGCACATGGCAAGGATCGCCCACCGTTCAGGAGTTTATCACCAAGACCACCCAGGAGTTGCAAGACACAAGGGCCATGCGCGGCGACCGCCGCTCACGAGATGCAGCTTCCCATCCAGGCGAGGATGCCGAGCTGCGTGTTTGCATCGACGTTCCAGGGCTCAACAGAGCCGCTTCTCAGGAGCTTTTCTGGCCTTAGCGTGTGGGACGCTACGAGGGCCCACTGCACAGCTACATTCGCATGCCCTTTGGCATGCCAAGTGTATCGTCCGCCTACCAACACAACTTGCGGCGCATCCTAGCGGATCAGGAAGCCAGGCACCACGCCGTCCTGATGGAGATGGAGACGGTCCTCAAGGAACCGCCTGAGCCCCCAGAGCCTCCCGAGGCTCAGAGCTCCAGAGGCTCGTGAGGAGCAACCCCTTCACCGTACACCTTCAGCTGCTTCAACTCTCCTTCGTCAACATGACCAGGTGACATCTTTCCAAGTCATTCAACTGGGAGCGCCCCTCGGGCTGCATCATTCCCAGGCCGCGTGGGTCCGTCCCTGTGGCATGTATCCCTTTTCTTATGTCTTTAGCTTACCTTGTTGGGGGCGCCCCTCGGGGTGCATCATCCCCAAGTCGCTCGGGCCTTACCTAGTGGCACGTATCTCTCATGCACTTGCTTAAGCCTGCTACTCTCATGTTCGATCTATCTATGATTACTACCTGCTCAATCGTCGCCTCCCACAGGGCCTCAGCACGCTGGCACGACGCTGGTGCATGGGTCCATCCCTACCACATCGGTAAACCTGAGCGGTCGAGCTCTGGCTCGTGGCACGCCCCGTGCACGTCACCTCACCAGGCCCTCAGTGCCTTCACCCCCTCGCGGAGCAACCAGCGACAGGCTGGCAACCATAATGGCAGATCGTGTTCTTCCTTGTGCTAGCTTGCAGGGATCTCACGAGGATGGCACTAGGCGGCACCGCGAGCTCCCACCTCTTCCAAGTAATCCGCTTGCATGCTAAAAAGGGGGGCTCCTGAGCATCACGACTCGGGAGCTCTTACTGGCTCTCCAGCCCCCACCCCTGGCCTTGACCACGGCACGTGACCTGGCATACCAGCGGCGGCTGAGCTCGCTCGAGGGCCGGGACCTGAGGACGTAGAGCACAAAGGAGAGCATTAAAGGGGGAGGAATCGTATGAGCCTGTCCTAGCTACGCTGCGGATGATCGCGCACCGGTCTGGCGCATTGATACGTCTCCAACGTATCTACAATTTTTGATTGCTCCATGCTATATTATCTACGGTTTTGGACATTATTGGGCTTTATTACCCGCTTTTATATTATTTTTGGGACTAACCTATTAACCGGAGGCCCAGCCCAGAATTGCTGTTTTTTGCCTGCTTTAGCGTTTTGAAGAAAAGGAATATCAAACGGAGTCCAAACGGAATGAAACCTTCGGGAACGTGATTTTCTCCCCGAATACAACTCAGGAGACTTGGACCCTACGTCAAGCCAATTAACAGGAGGCCACGAGGTAGGGGGGCGCGCCTGCCCTGCCAGGCGCGCCCTCCACCCTCATGGGCCCCTGTTGCTCCACTGACGCACTTCTTCCTCATAT
>NC_041382.1:204822031-204854629 GCF_002162155.2 Triticum dicoccoides
ATACCCCCAAATGATCAGATACGGAGCCAAAAACCTAATTCCACCACCGCAACTTTCTGTATCCACGAGATCCCATCTTGGGGCCTGTTCTGGAGCTCCGCCGGAGGGGGCATCGATCACGGAGGGCTTCTACATCATCATCCAAGCCCCTTCGATGAAGTGTGAGTAGTTTACTTCAGACCTACGGGTCCATAGTTAGTAGCTAGATGGCTTCTTCTCTCTTTTTGGATCTCAATACAATGTTCTCCCCCTCTCTCGTGGAGATCTATTCGATGTAATCTTCTCTTTGCGGTGTGTTTGTTGAGACCGATGAATTGTGGGTTTATGATCCAGTCTATCTATGAATAATATTTGAATCTTCTCTGAATTCTTTTATGTATGATTGGTTATCTTTGCAAGTCTCTTCGAATTATCAGTTTGGTTTGGCCTACTAGATTTGTTTTTCTTGCCATGGGAGAAGTGCTTAGCTTTGGGTTCGATCTTGCGGTGTCCTTTCCCAGTGACAGAAGGGGCAACAAGGCACGTATTGTATTGTTGCCATCGAGGATAACAAGATGGTTTTTTTATCATATTGCATGAAACTATCCCTCTACATCATGTCATCTTGCTTAAGGCGTTACTCTGTTTTTAACTTAATACTCTAGATGCATGCTGGATAGCGGTTGATGAGTGGAGTAATAGTAGTAGATGCAGGCAGGAGTCGGTCTACTTGTCTCGAACGTGATGCCTATATACATGATCATACCTAGATATTCTCATAACTATGCTCAATTCTGTCAATTTCTCAACAGTAATTTGTTCACCCACCATAGAATACTTATGCTCTTGAGAGAAGCCACTAGTGAAACCTATGGCCCCCGGGTCTCTTTCTCATCATATCAATCTCTATCACTTTATTATTGCTTTGCTTTTTTACTTTGCCTTTTACTTTTCACTTTGCATCTCTATACCAAAAATACCAAAAATATTATTTATCATCTTTTTCAGATCTCACTTTCGTAAGTGACCGTGAAGGGATTGACAACCCCTAAGCGCGTTGGTTGCGTTGAGCTATTGTTGTTGTGTAGGTACAAGGGGCTCGCGCGTAGCCTCCTACTGGATTGATACCTTGGTTCTCAAAAACTGAGGGAAATACTTACGCTACTTTGCTGCATCATCCTCCCCTCTTCAGGGAAATCCAACGCAGTGGTCAAGAGGTAGCAAGAAGAATTTCTGGCGCTGTTGTCGGGGAGGTTCGCGCTTGTCAAGATTTGACTCCCGACAACGAGCCATTTATGGCGCCGTTGCCGTGGAGTCTGCGCAAAAGTCAACATACCAAGTACCCATCACAATCCCTATCTCACGTATTACATTATTTGCCATTTGCCTCTCGTTTTCCTCTCCCCCACTTCACCCTTGCCGTTTTATTCGCCTCTCTCTCTATCCCCCCTCTCTTTCTCTATTTGCCTCTTTTTGCCTGTTTCTTGTTTGCTCATATGGTTGGAATAGTCGTTTATTTATTACTAAATAGAGAACCTAAGATTTATGGATCCTCATCCGCTTGCTAATCTTTTTAAGAGATCCAGTTATG
Source organism: Triticum dicoccoides (assembly GCF_002162155.2). Classification (NCBI taxonomy): domain Eukaryota; kingdom Viridiplantae; phylum Streptophyta; class Magnoliopsida; order Poales; family Poaceae; genus Triticum; species Triticum dicoccoides. The sequence continues at coordinate 204,823,602 of NC_041382.1, forward strand.
TTGAACCAATTGCTAGTGAGTTTTGTGCACTAGATTATCTTTATGAAGTTTTGCTTGAAATTCGTGAATCTGAAAATTGCGATGAAGTATTTTATGAAGTGATTCATGATAGATCTTTGAATAAAAAGCATGATTGCAATGATGTTATTATAAATTCTATTAATGTCAATTGTGCTAATAATATGCAAAACCCTAAGCTTGGGGATGCTAATTTTTCTATGTCCTCTACTTGTTGCAACGATCATGATTGGGGTAATTCTTCTTTGGATCTTGAAAATTTATTTAAGCCCCATGATGAATATGAGATTGATTATAATGTTTGCAATATTATTGAAAGTGGGTTTGGAAGAATGTCAACTTTAGATCCCACATATTTGGAGGATTTTCAATCTTATGAAGTTTTTGATAAAAGTGCGTTTGGGAAGGTCATGACTTTAGTTAATGTTAATCCCACTATTTCGGAAAAGTGCCAACTTTGCATGCATGTGGATCATGTTGAGAATATTTTATGTGATAGCTATATTGTTGAATTTTCTTATGATCCTACATGTAATTACTATGAGAGAGGAAAATATGGTTGTAGAAATTTTCATGTTACTAAATTACCTCTCGTTATGTTGAGATTGCTATTGTTTCTTTCCTCTTCCTTGCATATGCTAGTTTTTGCTTGCCTTGATAATTTGTTTTCCTATAAGATGCCTATGCATAGGAAGTATGTTAGACTTAGATGTGTTTTTCACATGCTTTACGATGCTCCTTTTGTGTTTCAATTCTTGTCTTTCATGTGAGCAACATTAAAATTATCAATGTCTAGCTATAAGGCTTTAAAGAAAAGCGCTTGTTGGGAGACAACCCAATATTTTTTCCTTGATGTTATTCAATAAATAAATTATTTAGCCTCTGTTTTGGTTGTGTTTTTTGTGTTTAATTAGTGTTTGTGCCAAGTAGAACCGCTGGGAAGACTTGGGGAAAGTCTTGTTGAACTTGCTGTAAAAAACAGAAACTTTAGCGCTCACGAGAACTGCTGTAATTTTTATTTGGAGAGTTCTATTTAGTTAATTATTTTTGCAGATGATTAATATATAAATTCCTCACGTCCAGAAATTTATTTTAGAATTTTTGGGGTTCCAGATCTTGCGCTAGCTACAGATTACTACAGATTGTTCTGTTTTTGACAGATTCTGTTTTTCGTGTGTTGTTTGCTTATTTTGATGAATCTATGGCAAGTAAAATAGTTTATGAACTATAGATAAGTTTAACACAGTAGTTTTAACACCAATATAAATAAATAATGAGTTCATTACAGTACCTTGAAGTGGTCTTTTGTTTTCTTTCGCTAACGGAGCTCACGAGATTTTCTACTTTGAGTTTTGTGTTGTGAAGTTTTCATGTTTTGGGTAAAGATTTGATGGATTATGGAACAGGGAGTGGCAAGAGCCTAAGGTTTTGTGTGCCCATGGCACCCCCAAGATAATCTAAGGACACCTAAAAGCCAAAGCTTGGGGATTCCCCGGAAGGCATCCCCTCTTTCGTCTACTTCTATCGGTAACTTTACTTGGAGCTATATTTTTATTCACCACATGATATGTGTTTTGCTTGGAGCATCTTTTATGATTTGAGTCTTTGCTTATTAGTTTACCACAATCATCCTTGATGTACACACCTTTTGAGAGAGCCATACATAATTTGGAATTTTATAGAATACTCTATGTGCTGCACTTATATCTTTTGAGTTATATAATTTTGCTCTAGTGCTTCACTTATATCTTTCAGAGCACAGTGGTGGATTTGTTTTATAGAAACTATTGATCTCTCATGCTTCACTTAGATTATTTTTAGAGTCTTAATAGGATGGTAATTTGCTTAATAATAAATATGCTTGGTATTCAAGATTTGTAAAACTTTCTTTTGAGTGCGTTGAATACTAAGAAAAAAATTGATGCTTGATAATTGTTTGGAGATATGAGGATGGTGATATTAGAGTCATGCTAGTTGAGTAGTTGTGAATTTGAGAAATGCTTGTGTTAAAGTTTGTGATTTCCGTAGCATGCACGTATGGTGAACCGTTATGTGATGAAGTCGGAGCATGATTTATTTATTGATTGTCTTCCTTATGAGTGGCGGTCGGGGACGAGAGCTGGTCTTTTCCTACCAATCTATCCCCCTAGGAGCATACGCGTAATACTTTGCTTTGATAACTTCTAGATTTTTGCAATAAGTATATGAGTTCTTTATGACTAATGTTGAGTCCATGGATTATACACATTCCTTCCTTCCACCATTGCTAGCCTCTCTAATACCATGCACTTTTCGTCGGTATCATACACCCACCAAATACCTTCCTCAAAACAGCCACCATACCTACCTATCATGCCATTTCCATAGCCATTCCGAGATATATTGCCATGCAACTTTCCACCATTCCGTTTATTACGACACGCTCCATCATTGTCATATTGCTAGCATGATCATGTAGTTGACATAGTATTTGTGGCAAAGCCACCGTTCATAATTCTTTCATACATGTCACTCTTGATTCATTGCATATCCCGGTACACCGCCGGAGGCATTCATATAGAGTCATATTTTGTTCTAAGTATTGAGTTGTAATTGTTGAGTTGTAAGGAAAATAAAAAGTGTGATGATCACCATTTTTAGAGCATTGTCCCAAGTGAGGAAAGGATGATGGAGACTATGATTCCCCCACAAGTCGGGATGAGACTCCGGACAAAAAAAAGAGGCCATAAAAAAGAGAAGGCCCAAAAAATGAGAGAAAAAGAGACAAGGGACAATGTTACTATCCTTTTACCACACATGTGCTTCAAAGTAGCACCATGATCTTCATGTTAGAGAGTCTCTCATTCTGTCACTTTCATATACTAGTGGGAATTTCTCATTATAGAACTTGGCTTGTATATTCCAATGATGGGCTTCCTCAAAATGCCCTAGGTCTTCGTGAGCAAGTGAGTTGGATGCACACCCACTTAGTTTCTTTTGTTGAGCTTTCATATACTTATAGCTCTAGTGCATCCGTTGCATGGCTATCCCTACTTACTCACATTGATATCTATTGATGGGAATCTTCATAGCCCGTTGATACGCCTAGTTGATGTGAGACTATCTTCTCATTTTTGTCTTCTCCACAACCACCATTCTATTCCACCTATAGTGCTATGTCCATGGCTCACGCTCATGTATTGCGTGAAGATTGAAAATTTTTGAGAACATCAAAAGTATGAAACAATTGCTTGGCTTGTCATCGGGGTTGTGCATGATTTAAATACTTTGTGTGGTGAAGATAGAGCATAGCCGGACTATATGATTTTGTAGGGATAGCTTTCTTTGGCCATGTTATTTTGAGAAGACATAATTGCTTTGTTAGTATGCTTGAAGTATTATTATTTTATGTCAATATGAACTTTTGTTTTGAATCTTTTGAATCTGAATATTCATACCACAATTAAGAAGATTTACATTGAAATTATGCCAAGTAGCACTCTGCATCAAAAATTCTATTTTTATCATTTACCTACTCGAGGACGAGCAGGAATTAAGCTTGGGGATGCATGATACGTCTCCAACGTATCAATAATTTTTGATTGCTCCATGCTATATTATCTACTGTTTTGGACATTATTGGGCTTTATTATCCACTTTTATATTATTTTTGAGACTAACCTATTAACCGGAGGCCTAGCCCAGAATTGCTGTTTTTTGCGTGTTTTATGGTTTCGAAGAAAAGGAATATCAAATAGAGTCCAAACGGAATGAAACCTCCGGGAACGTGAATTTCTCACCGAATACAACTCAGGAGACTTGGACCCTACGTCAAGCCAATTAATAGGAGGCCACGAGGTACAGGGGCGCGCCTGCCCCCCCCCCCCCCAGGTGTGCCCTCCACCCTCGTGGGCCCCCTGTTGATCCACCGACGTACTTCTTCCTCCTATATATATCCACGTACCCCCAAACGATCAGATACGGAGCCAAAAACCTAATTCCACCGCCGCAACTTTCTATATCCACGAGATCCCATCTTGGGCCTATTCTGGATCTCCGCCGGAGGGGGCATCGATCACGGAGGGCTTCTACATCATCATCCAAGCCCCTCCGATGAAGTGTGAGTAGTTTACTTCAGACCTACGGGTCCATAGTTAGTAGCTAGATGGCTTCTTCTCTCTTTTTGGATCTCAATACAATGTTCTCCCCCTATTTTGTGGAGATCTATTCGATGTAATCTTGTTTTTGCGGTGTGTTTGTTGAGACCGATGAATTGTGGGTTTATGATCAAGTCTATCTATGAATAAATTTGAATCTTCTCTGAATTTTTTATGTATGATTGGTTATCTTTGCAAGTCTCTTCAAATTATCAGTTTGGTTTGGCCTACTAGATTGGTTTTTCTTGCCATGGGAGAAGTTCTTAGCTTTGGGTTCGATCTTGCGGTGTCCTTTCCCAGTGACAGAAGGGGCAGCAAGGCACATATTGTATTGTTGCCATCGAGGATAACAAGATGGTTTTTTTATCATATTGGATGAAACTATCCCTCTACATCATGTCATCTTGCTTAAGGCGTTACTCTGTTTTTAACTTAATACTCTAGATGCATGCTTGATAGCGGTCGATGAGTGGAGTAATAGTAGTAGATGCAGGCAGGAGTCGGTCTACTTGTCTCGGACGTGATGCCTATATACATGATCATACCTAGATATTCTCATAACTATGCTCAATTCTGTAAATTGCTCAACAGTAATTTGTTCACCCACCGTAGAATACTTATGCTCTTGAGAGAAGCCACTAGTGAAACCTATGGCCCCCGGGTCTCTTTCTCATCATATCAATCTACATCACTTTATTATTGCTTTGCTTTTTTACTTTGCCTTTTACTTTTCACTTTGCATCTCTATACCAAAAATACCAAAAATATTATTTATCATCGTTTTCAGATCTCACTTTCGTAAGTGACCATGAAGGGATTGACAACCCCTAAGCGCGTTGGTTGCGTTGAGCTATTGTTTTTGTGTAGGTACAAGGGACTCACGCGTAGCCTCCTACTGGATTGATACCTTGGTTCGCAATAACCGAGGGAAATACTTATGCTACTTTGCTGCATCATCCTCTCCTCTTCAGGGAAATCTAACGCAATGCTCAAGAGGTAGCACACATCACGAAGAATCGACCCCGGACCGCCAAGATAAGTCACGAGCTCAGATCAGCTAATCGTTGGGATCTAGGGGACACGCTCGCCACAGCCCTATTGTGGTAACGTCGCCTCCCTTTCTTATCTTACCACAGCTTCTTGAGCGCTATAGGGGACCCCCTGAGCATCACGCATCATAGGCTCTTACTGGACCTCGGGCCTATCACCTCCTGGCCTTGACCACGTCATGCGACCTGGCATACCAGCGACGCCTGAAGATTGCCTGGGGACCGGGACCTGTCAGCGTAGAGCAACAAGCTGTCGCGAGGTTGGAAAGGGAAGACCGAGCCTAAACAGGACCTGCGCTAACAAGGCTTCCTTAATTGGGATAACATCAACAAAGACATTGCAAACCCTTTACACGCCCCCACGGGGTACTTCTAGGTTCCTTGCAGGGAACAAAAGACGCGAACCTAGGAGAATCCTATCTACACACCCCTGCGGCCGACGCCATCATCAACAGTGGGCCACGGGAGGCTGGCGCCAACCCCATCCAGATCAGCGACGGCGGCGGCCGGACGTTGCGGCCTTGCTCCGGGTGCGGCGAGAGCTCGGGGGCACGTAGCTATCGTTGCTCGTCTCCGGAGTCTCGTAGAGCTCAGGAGAACTGCTGGACTCCCAAGAATTGTTGCTGCTGGAGCAGCCCCAAGCGGGGGGCGCCTCGTCCTGGCACTCTCCTTCGGGGCAGCACTCCAAGCGGTGACCCTCCGCGTCAAAGACCTTGAAGAATAGCATGGAGGCGTCGTCGTACTTGAAGTGGATCGCGAGGACGCCCTCCGCACGGCAAACCCGCGTGACCTCGCCCCAGTCGTGGGTCATGAAGATCTTGCCGGTGGCGACCGCTTCAACCTCTGCTCCGGTCGCCGGAGCGTCGCAGTCAGCATGCTACAACCAGAGCTCGAGAGGCCCCCTCGGTGGCATGACGTCAGAGAGGAAGCGCGGGAAGCGGATCTAGGAGCTTGGGGGCATCGCCTCCCACAGCACGAGCTCGCGTGAGGAGTCCGCGGCGTGCACTCCAGGAGCGACGACACTCATCGCTGGGGCGCGGCGACCTTGGCCGCGGTGCGCGCGCTGATGCCCGTCTCTTCTTCCTCCCGAGCCCCTGGCTTGGGCGTGCAAGGGCAGTGGATACCCAGGAGGAGGTCGCTCGTACCAAGGCCTCGCCACCACTTGCATCTCCGCGGCGTCACGGTGGTGGATCGACCTCTTCTTCGGCAGGAGCAGCGCCGGCACGTTGAGAGGAACCTTTCCCTTCTCTTAAGAAGAAAACCTACGGATTGGCGCCATTGAAGCTGCTGCTGGCAGTGGAGCGGAGGAAGAAGGAGCGAGTGGAATGGGAAGAGATGGGCGACGGGGGCTCTGCCCCCTCCCCATTTATAGCAAGAGAAGGCCAACCAGCACCCCCACGATCACATGTAATGATGGCTTCCCTTGCATGTCGCAGGGACTTGTCAAGTCGGGCAGTTGCCGAGGCAGCATGGGGAAGTAGAGACGCCCACGTCCAATCAACCGCCACGCGTCAATCGAGGCTGCAGGCTTTGGGGGCCCGCGGCGCTCCGCGCTTGACCCTTTGGCTTCGCCTCGAAGCCAAGCCCGAGCGCGCCTGGGGCCTGGGGGGTACTGTCGGCGTCTTGGGAACGGGGGTCCCCAGACTTGCCTGCCTGCGGCCCACTGCGTGGCTGGGCTGGCAGGTCTATACGGCCCATCTTCATCGACAAGGCATTCAAGACCCTCGCGAGGGGCCAAGCCTCGCGAGGCGAACGACGCAAGACCTCCTTAGGAGCGGCCTCGCTAGGCAGGCTCGCGAGGGGCGGAGAGATCAAGGCAAGGCAAACCTCGTGAGGTCCTCGTGACGTGAGCCATGACGATCGAGACCAGGCGGGCGCCAGCGCGCGTAGTGTCCTTGTTTCCTCTTTGGTGCCAAGGGGGCAAGCGCAGGCGCGGAGTACCGAGGCATCAAACAAAGGTTTCCATATTGGTGCAACGAGACCAAGACCAGAAGGACGGCAAGACGGAGGTCACCATGGAGCCCAGGACGACGTCACCACCAGAGCCTTTTGCAGGCGAAGACCACTTTTGTCAGGATAAGCTGTACTAGCTGTCCCCTTTCAAATTGGCCGTTGTTGGCTCCCTTCCCGCTCAATATTTGGGGAGAGGACCAGGGCCTATATAAGTAGAACTAGCCACCACAGTAGAGAGGGGGATCAGATCGACCTCATCACAAATCTATTACCTTTTGGAGAGTGGTGTCTCCAAGATTTGTTAGGTGTCACTTGGGAGCCTCCGTCAAGATTGTGGAGTTGAACCAAGGAGTTTGTACGAGCAAGGAGATCGCCTACTTCGTGAAGATATACCCAAGTGAGGCAAGTCCTTCATGGGCGACAGCCGTGGTGGGATAGACAAGGTTGCTTCTTCGTGGACCATTCGTGGGTGGAGCCCTCCGTGGACTCGCACATCTGTTACCCTTCGTGGGTTGAAGTCTCCATCAATGGCGATGTACGATAGCACCACCTATCGAAACCACGCCAAAAATCTCTGTGTCTACACTTGCGTTTGCACACTCCAATCCCATCCCTTTACTTTCTTGAAAGTTGCATGCTTTACTTTTCACTGCTCATATACTCTTGCCATGCTTGCTTGAAATGTATTGTAAATGTTTAAACTTGTGCAAAAACTCCACCTTAACTTAAAGAAATTAAAAACTGCTACTTTTCTTGTTGAGGGTCTAATCACCCCCCCCTCTAGACACCTCTTCTCGATCCTAGAATTGGTATCAGAGCATTGGTCTCCATTGCTTTGGTTTAATCACCATTGGAGGAAGATGGATGAGTCTACGTTGGGGGAGTCTTAGACATAGAGTACCTATACTTGATGGAGAGTTCTTTCATGAGTGGAAAATTGAGATGCTTGAGATTTTCAATGAATAGCACTTGAACAAGTACGTTACTACTCCTTGTGCACGCCTTGTTGACCCCTTGCATCCTACTCTTGATGAGTCTATTGACATGATCCGTAATCTTAGAGCTGTCAATTTAATCACTAGAGGATTACCTAGAAACTAGATTGCTAGCTTGCCTGCTCTTGATTGTGCTTACACCATATGGAGATTCCTCGAGGAACGATTTCCAAATTATTCCTTGCAAAACTTAGATGAGATTCTTCATAAGTCTATTGCTTTGAGTAAGATGAATTCCAATGATCCTAAGTTTGGTGATTGTCTATTTGAGCTTACTAACTAATATGTCTCTGTCGTATCTACTTTTCTAAACACTTTGGCCATTGTTTTGGACTCTAACTTGCATGATTTGAATGGAACTAACCCGGACTGACACTGTGTTCAGCAGAATTGCCATGGTATTATTTTTGTGCAAAAATAAAAGTTCTCGGAATGACCTGAAAATCAACGGAGAATTATTTTGGAATATATAAAAAATACTGGAAGAAAGATCCACACCAGGGGGCCCACACAGTGTCCACGAGGGTGGGGGGCGCGCCCTACCCCCCTGGGTGCGCCCCTTGCCTTGTGGGCCCCCTGACGCTCCACCGACCTCAACCTTGACTCCATATATTCACTTTCGGGGAGGAAAAACCCAAAGAGAAGGATTCATCGTGTTTTATGATACGGAGCCACCGCCAAGCCCTAAACTCTCTCACGAGGGCTGATCTGGAGTCCGTTCGGGGCTCCGGAAAGGGGAATCCGTCGCCATCATCATCATCAACCTTCCTCCATCACCAATTTCATGATGCTCACCGCCGTGTGTGAGTAATTCCATCGTAGGCTTGCTGGACGGTGATGGGTTGGATGAGATTTATCATGTAATCGAGTTAGTTTTGTTAGGGTTTGATCCCTAGTATCCACTGTGTTCTGAGATTGATGTTGCTATGACTTTGCTGTGCTTAATGCTTGTCACTAGGGTCGAGTGCCATGATTTCAGATCTGAACCTATTATGTTTTCATCAATATATGAGAGTTCTTGATCCTATCTTGCAAGTCTATAGTCACCTATTATGTGTTATGATCCGTTAACCCCGAAGTGACAACAATCAGGATACATACCGGTGATGAACGTAGTTTGAGGAGTTCATGTATTCACTATGTGTTAATGCTTTGGTCCGGTACTCTATTAAAAGGAGGCCTTAATATCCCTTAGTTTCCAATAGGACCCCGCTACCACGGGAGGGTAGGACAAAAGATGTCATGCAAGTTCTTTTCCATAAGCACGCATTACTATATTTGGAATACATTCCTACATTACATTGATGAATTGGAGCTAGTTCTGTGTCACCCTAGGTTATGACTGTTACATGATCGATCATATCCGGCATAATTCCCCATCACCGATCCAATGCCTACGAGCTTTTCCTATATTGTTCTTCGCTTATTTACTTTTTCATTGCTACTGTTACAATCACTATAAAACCCAAAAATATTACTTTTGCTACTGTTACCTTTTGCTATTGTTACCACTACTATCATATTACTTTGCTACTAAATACCTTGCTGCAGATATTATGTTTCCAGGTGTGATTGAATTGACAACTCAGCTACTTATACTTGAGAAAATTCTTTGGCTCCCCTTGTGTCGAATCAATAAATTTGGGTTGAATACTCTACCCTCAAAAACTGTTGCGATCCCCTATACTTGTGGGTTATCAAGAACATTTTTTGGCACTGTTGCCGGGGAGCATAGCTCTATTCTTTGAGTCACTTGGGATTTATATCTGTTTATCATTATGAAGAACTTGTTAGATCAAAGAACCAAGATTTTTCCCTCAACTACGAGGGGAGGTAAGAAACTGCCATCTAGCTGTGCACTTGATTCACCTTATGTTTTGAGTAAGCTTGCAACACCTAAACCTGCTTCTGCTATTAATTCCGATATGTCGCATGCTATTGATGATGCCACTTCTGCTTTGCATGATACTTATGATGAAACTACTTCTATGCTTGATAATACTGTGCCACTTGGTGAATTTTTTGATGAACAACTTTCTAGGGCTAGAGAGAATGAAATTATTGAAACTGATAATATTGATGAAAGTGATGATGAAGATTCTCCCCCTAGATATGAATTGCCTTTTGTCCCTGAGGGTTATGTTATGGATGAAGAAACTGCTAGAGACTTTCTTTCCTGCAATGATAGAAGTGATCTGAAGAAATTATTAGCCAAGCTTAAAGAAAAATCCCTGAATGCTAGAATGAAATATGATCCTGCTTATTACTGATAAGGGTTATGATTTCTCTGTTGATCCTGAGTTAGTTACTTTGGTTGAATCTGATCCCTTTTACGGCTATGAATCTAAAACTGTTGTGGCACATCTTACTAAATTAAATGATATAGCCACCCTCTTTACACATGATGAGAAAACTCGTTACTATTATATCTTTAAATTATTTCTGTTCTCATTAAAGGGTGATGCTAAGATATGGTTTAATTCTCTTGATCCTGGTTGTGTGCGTAGTCCCCATGGTATGATTTACTACTTCTCTGCTAAATATTTCCCCGCTCATAAGAAACAAGCTGCTTTAAGGGAAATATATATTTTTGTGCAAATTGAAGAAGAGAGTCTCCCACATGCTTGGGGGAGGCTTCTCCAATTACTTAATGCTTTGCCTGATCATCCTCTCAAGAAAAATGAAATACTTGATATCTTTTATAATGGACTAACCGATGCTTCCAGAGATTACCTAGATAGTTGTGCTGGTTGTGTTTTCAGGGAAAGAACTGTTGATCAAGCTGAAATTCTATTGAATAATATGTTGACTAATGAAAATAATTGGACACTTCCTGAACCAACTCCTAAGCCAACTCCGAAGAAAAGGAGTATTCTATTTCTCAGTCCTGAAGATATGCAAGAGGCAAAGAAATCTATGAAAGAAAAAGGTATAAAAGCTGAAGATGTTAAGAATTTACCTCCTGTTGAAGAAATACATGGTCTTAATTTACCACCTATTGAAGAAACACACGGTCTCGATAACCCGACACAAGTAGTAAAGTTAAATTCTCTCTATATGTTTGATGAAGGTGATATTCCTCTTAATAATTCTGCTAGCCAATGCTTAGATGAGTTTGATAATTTTATTGTTAAACAAGAATATTTTAATGCTTATGTCGGTAGACAATTGAAACATAATGCTTACATGATTGAACACTTGAGTGATTGTATGGCTAGTGTTAAAGGTGAACTTAAACTTATTAGTAAACATGCTTCTATGGTTACCACTCAAGTAGAACAAGTAATTAAAGCTCAGAATGATTTGCTCAATGAATTGAATAGTAAAAATAATGACTTTGCTGTTAGTGTTGGGGAACGTTGCAGAAAACATAAAATTTCCTACGGTTTCACCAAGATCCATCTCTGAGTTAATCTAGCAACGAGTGATCGGATTACATCTACATACCTTTGTAGATCACGCGCGGAAGCGTTCAAAGAACGGGGATGAGGAAGTCGTACTCGACGTGATCCAAATCACCGGAGATCCTAGTCCTGAACGGACGGCACCTCCGTGTTCAACACACGTATGGTCAGCGTGACGTCTCCTCCTTCTTGATCCAGCAAGGGGGAAGGAGAGGTTGATGAAGATCCAGCAGCACGACGGCGTGGTGGTGGATGTAGGGGTCACCGCAGCAGGGCTTCGCCGTTCTACTGCGAGAGGGAGAGGTGTAGCAGGGGAGAGGGAGGCGCCAAGACTCAAGGGTGCCGCTGCCCCTCCCTCCCCCCCTTTATATAGGCCCCCTAGGGGGTGCGCCGGCCCTAGGAGATGGGATCTCCTAGGGGGGCGGCGGCCAAGGGGTGGAGTGCCCCCCAAGCCAGGTGGGGCGCCCCCCACCCTAGGGTTCCCAACCCTAGGCGCATGGGGTGGGCCAAGGGGGGCGCACCAACCCACTATGGGCTGGTTCCCCTCCCCACTTAGCCCATGGGGACCTCCGGGATGGGTGGCCCCACCCGGTGGACCCCCGGGACCCTTTCGGTGGTCCCGGTACAATACCGGTGACCCCCGAAACTCTCCCGATGGCCGAAACTGCACTTCCTATATATAATTCTTCACCTCCGGACCATTACGGGACTCCGAACAACTTTCGGGTTGCTGCATATTCATATCTCTACAACCCTAGCGTCATCGAACCTTAAGTGTGTAGACCCTACGGGTTCGGGAGACATGTAGACATGACCGAGATGGCTCTCCAGTCAATAACCAACAGCGGGATCTGGATACCCATGTTGGCTCCCACATGCTCCTCGATGATCTCATCGGATGAACCATGATTTCGAGGATTCAAGCAACCCCATATACAATTCCCTTTGTCAATCGGTACGTTACTTGCCCGAGATTCGATCGTGGTATCCCAATACCTCGTTCAATCTCGTTACCGGCAAGTCACTTTACTCGTACCGTAATGCATGATCCCGTGACCAGACACTTGGTCACTTTGAGCTCATTATGATGATGCATTACCGAGTGGGCCCAGAGATACCTCTCCGTCATACGGAGTGACAAATCCCAGTCTTGATCTGTGTCAACCCAACAGACACTTTCGGAGATACCCGTAGTATACCTTTATAGTCACCCAGTTACGTTGTGACATTTGGTACACCCAAAGCACTCCTACGGTATCCGAGAGTTACACGATCTCATGGTCTAAGGAAAAATACTTGACATTGGAAAAAACTCTAGCAAACGAACTATACGATCTTGTGCTATGTTTAGGATTGGGTCTTGTCCATCACATCATTCTCCTAATGATGTGATCTCGTTATCAATGACATCCAATGTCCATAGTCAGGAAACCATGACTATATGTTGATCAACGAGCTAGTCAACTAGAGGCTTACTAGGGACATGTTGGTGTCTATGTATTCACACATGTATTACGATTTCTGGATAACACAATTATAGCATGAATAAAAGACAATTATCATGAACAAGGAAATATAATAATAATCCTTTTATTATTGCCTCTAGGGCATATTTCCAACAGTCTCCCACTTGCACTAGAGTCAATAATCTAGTTACATTGTGATGAATCGAACACCCATGGAATTCTGGTGTTGATCATGTTTTGCTCTAGGGAGAGGTTTAGTCAACGGATCTGCTACATTCAGGTCCGTATGTACTTTACAAATATCTATGTCTCCATCTTGAACATTTTCACGAATGGAGTTGAAGCGACGCTTGATGTGCCTGGTCTTCTTGTGAAACCTAGACTCCTTGGCAAGTGCAATAGCTCCAGTGTTGTCACAGAAGAGTTTGATCGGCCCCGACGCATTGGGTATGACTCCTAGGTCGGTGATGAACTCCTTCACCCAAATTGCTTCATGCGCTGCCTCCGAGGCTGCCATGTACTCTGCTTCACATGTAGATCCTGCCATGACGCTCTGCTTGCAACTGCACCAGCTTACTGCCCCACCATTCAAAATATACACATATCCGGTTTGTGACTTAGAGTCATCCAGATCTGTGTCGAAGCTAGCGTCGACGTAACCCTTTACGACGAGCTCTTCGTCACCTCCATAAATGAGAAACATTTCCTTAGTCCTTTTTAGGTACTTTAGGATATTCTTGACCGCTGTCCAGTGTTCCTTGCCGGGATTACTTTGTTACCTACCTACCAAACTTACGGCAAGGTTTACATCAGGTCTGGTACACAGCATGGCATACATAATAGAACCTATGGCTGAGGCATAGGGGATGACACTCATCTCTTCTATATCTTCTGCCGTGGTCGGACATTGAGCTGAGCTCAATTTCACACCTTGCAACACAGGCAAGAACCCCTTCTTAGACTGATCCATATTGAACTTCTTCAATATGTTATCAAGGTATGTGCTTTGTGAAAGACCTATGAGGCGTCTTGATGTATCTCTATAGATCTTGATGCCTAATATATAAGCAGCTTCTCCAAGGTCCTTCATTGAAAAACTCTTATTCAAGTAGGCCTTAATGCTGTCCAAAAGCTCTATATCATTTCCCATCAAAAGTATGTCATCTACATATAATATGAGAAATGCTACAGAGCTCCCACTCACTTTCTTGTAAACGCAGGCTTCTCCATAAGTCTGCATAAACCCAAACGCTTTGATCATCTCATCAAAGCGAATGTTCCAACTCCGAGATGCTTGCACCAACCCATAAATCGAGCGTTGGAGCTTGCACACCTTGTCAGCATTCTTAGGATCGACAAAACCTTCCGGCTGCATCATATACAATTCTTCCTTAAGGAAACCATTAAGGAATTCCATTTTGACGTCCATTTGCCATATCTCATAATCATAGAATGCGGCAATTGCTAACATGATTCGGACGGACTTCAGCTTCGCTACCGGTGAGAAAGTCTCATCATAGTCAACCCCTTGAACTTGTCGATAACCCTTAGCGACAAGCCGAGCTTTATAGATGGTCACATTACCATCCGCGTCTTTCTTCTTCTTAAGAATCCATTTATTTTCTATGGCTCGCCGCTCAACGGGCAAGTCAGTCAAAGTCCATACTTCGTTTTCATACATGGATCCTATCTCGGATTTCATGGCTTCCAGCCATTTGTCGGAATCCGGGCCCGCCATCGCTTCTTCATAGTTCGAAGGTTCACCGTTGTCTAACAACATGATTTCCAAGACAGGGTTGCCGTACCATTCTGGTGCGGAACATGTCCTTGTGGACCTTTGAATTTCAGTAGGAGTTTGATCAGAAGTATCTTGATCATCATCATTAACTTCCTCTCTAATTGGTGCAGGCACCACAGGAACATTTTCCTGAGTTGCGCCACTTTCCGGTTCAAGAGGTAATACTTCATCAAGTTCTACTTTCCTCCCACTTACTTCTTTCAAGAGAAACTCCTTCTCTAGAAAGGATCCATTCTTGGCAACAAAGATCTTGCCTTCGGATCTGAGGTAGAAGGTATACCCAATAGTTTCTTTAGGGTATCCTATGAAGACGCATTTTTCCGACTTCGGTTCGAGCTTTTCATGTTGAAGTTTCTTGACATAAGCATCGCATCCCCAAACTTTTAGAAACGACAGCTTAGGTTTCTTCCCAAACCATAATTCATACGGTGTCGTCTCAAGGGATTTCGACGAAGCCCTATTTAAAGTGAATGCGGCAGTCTCTTAAGCATAGCCCCAAAATGATAGCGGTAAATCGGCAAGAGACATCATAGATCGCACCATATCTAACAGAGTGCGATTACGATGTTCGGACACACCATTACACTGAGGTGTTCCAGGCCGCGTGAGTTGTGAAACTATTCCACATTTTCTTAAGTGTGTGCCAAATTCGTGACTCAAGTATTCTCCTCCACGATCTGATCGCAGGAACTTGATTTTCCTGTCACGTTGATTCTCAACCTCACTCTGAAATTCCTTGAACCTTTCAAAGGTCTCAGACTTGTGTTTCATTAAGTAGACATACCCATATCTACTCAAGTCATCAGTGAGGGTGAGAACATAACGATAGCCACCGCGAGCCTCAACACTAATTGGACCGCACACATCATTATGTATGATTTCCAATAAGTTGGTTGCTCGCTCCATTGTTCCTGAGAACGGAGTCTTGGTCATTTTACCCATGAGGCATGGTTAGCACGTGTCAAATGATTCGTAATCAAGAGACTCTAAAAGTCCATCTGCATGGAGCTTCTTCATGCGTTTGACACCTATGTGACCAAGGCGGCAGTGCCACAAGTATGTGGGACTATCATTATCAACCTTACATCTTTTGGTATTCACACTATGAATATGTGTAGCATTACACTCGAGATTCATTAAGAATAAACCATTCACCATCGGAGCATGACCATAAAACATATCTCTCATATAAATAGAACAACCATTATTCTCGGATTTAAATGAGTAGCCATCTCGTATTAAACGAGATCCTGATACAATGTTCATGCTCAAACTTGGCACTAAATAACAATTATTGAGGTTCAAAACTAATCCCGTAGGTAAATGTAGAGGTAGCGTGCCGACGGCGATCACATCAACCTTGGAACCATTCCCGATGCGCATCGTCACCTCGTCCTTCGCCAGTCTCCGTTTATTCCGCAGCTCCTGCTTTGAGTTACAAATGTGAGCAACCACACCGGTATCAAATACCCAGGAGCTACTACGAGTACTGGTAAGGTACACATCAATTACATGTATATCACATATACCTTTCGTGATGCCGGCCTTCTTGTCCGCTAAGTATTTGGGGCAGTTCCGCTTCGAGTGACCACTTCCCTTGCAATAAAAGCACTCAGTCTCGGGCTTGGGTCCATTCTTTGGCTTCTTCTCGGCAGCTCGCTTGCCGGGCGCGGCAACTCCCTTGCCGTCCTTCTTGAAGTTCTTCTTACCCTTTCCTTTCTTGAACTTAGTGGTTTTATTCACCATCAACACTTGATGTTCCTTTTTGACTTCTACCTCTGCTGATATCAGCATCGCAAATACTTCAGGAATGGTCTTTTCCATCCCCTGCATATTGAAGTTCATCACAAAGCTCTTGTAGCTCGGTGGAAGCGACTGAAGGATTCTTTCAATGACCGCGTCATCTGGGAGATTAACTCCTAGCTGAGTCAAGAGGTTATGTAACCCAGACATAGTGAGTATGTGCTCACTGACAGAACTGTTTTCCTCCATCTTATAGCTGAAGAACTTGTCAGAGACATCATATCTCTCGACCCGGGCATGAGCTTGAAAAACCATTTTCAACTCTTCGAACATCTCATATGCTCCGTGTCTCTCAAAACGCTTTTGGAGCCCCGGTTTTAAGCTGTAAAGCATGCCGCACTAAACGAGGGAGTAATCATCGGTATGTGTCTGCCAAGCGTTCATAACGTCTTGTCTTGCAGGGAGAACAGGTGCGTCACCTAGTGGTGCTTGTAGGACATAATCTTTCTTGGCAGCTATGAGGATGATCCTCAGGTTCCGGACCCAGTCCGTATAGTTGCTGCCATCGTCTTTCAGCTTGGTTTTCTCTAGGAACGCGTTGAAGTTGAGGACAACGTTGGCCATTTGATCTACAATACATGTTGTAAAGATTTTAGACTAAGTTCGTGATAATTAAGTTCATCTAAATCAAATTATTCAATGAACTCCCACTCAGATAGACATCCCTCCAGTCATCTAAGTATAACATGATCCGAGTTAACTAGGCCGTGTCCGATCATCACGTGAGACGGACTAGTCAACATCGGTGAACATCTTCATGTTGATCGTATCTTCTATACGACTCATGCTCGACCTTTCGGTCTTCTGTGTTCCGAGGCCATGTCTGTACATGCTAGGCTCGTCAAGTCAACCTAAGTGTTTGCATGTGTAAATCTGTCTTACACCTGTTGTATGTGAACATTGGAATCTATCACACCCGATCATCACGTGGTGCTTCGAAACAATGAACTGTCGCAACGGTGCATAGTTAGGGGGAACACTTTCTTGAAATTATTATGAGGGATCATCTTATTTACTACCGTCATTCTAAGTAAACAAGACGCAAAAACATGATAAACATCACATGCAATCAAATAATAATAGTGACATGATATGGCCAATATCACATAGCTCCTTTGATCTCCATCTTGGGGCTCCATGATCATCTTGTCACCGGCATGACACCATGATTTCCATCATCATGATCTCCATCATCGTGTCTCCATGAAGTTGCTCGCCAACTATTACTTCTACTACTATGGCTAACACGTTTAGCAATAAAGTAAAGTAATTTACATGGCGTTTCTCAATGACACGCAGGTCATACAAAAATAAAGACAACTCCTATGGCTCCTGCCGGTTGTCATACTCATCGACATGCAAGTCGTGATTCCTATCACAATAGCATGAACATCTCATACATCACATATATATCATTCATCATTCATCACAACTTTGGCCATATCACATCACAAAACACTTGCTGCAAAAACAAGTTAGACGTCCTCTAATTGTTGTTGCAAGTTTTACATGGCTGCAATAGGGTTCTAGCAAGAAAGTTTTCTTACCTATGTGAAAGCCACAACGTGATTTGTCAACTTCTATTTACCCTTCATAAGGACCCTTTTCATCGAATCCGCTCCAACTAAAGTGGGAGAGACAGACACCCGCCAGCCACCTTATGCAACTAGTGCATGTCAGTCGGTGGAACCGGTCTCACATAAGCATACGTGTAAGGTTGGTCCGGGCCGCTTCATCCCACAACAGTGCTGAAGCAAAATAAGACTAGTAGCGGCAAGAAAGTTGACAACATCTACGCCCACAACAAATTGTGTTCTACTTGTGCAAAGAGAACTACGCATAGACCTAGCTCATGATGCCACTGTTGGGGAACGTTGTAGAAAACAAAAATTTTCCTACGGTTTCACCAAGACCCATCTATGAGTTCATCTAGCAACGAGTGATCAGATTGCATCTACATACCTCTGTAGATCACGCGCGGAAGCGTTCAAAGAACGGGGATGAGGAAGTCGTACTCGACGTGATCCAAATCACCGGAGATCCTAGCGCCGAACGGACGGCACCTCCGCGTTCAACACACGTACGGTCAGCATGACGTCTCCTCCTTCTTGATCTAGCAAGGGGGAAGGAGAGGTTGATGAATATCCCGCAGCACGACGGCGTGGTGGTGGATGCAGGGGTCACCCCAACAGGGCTTCGTCGTTCTACTGTGAGAGGGAGAGGTGTAGCAGGGGAGAGGGAGGTGCCAAGACTCAAGGGTGCCGCTGCCCCTCCCTCCCCCCTTTATATAGGCCCCCTAGGGGGTGCGCCAGACCAAGGAGATGGGATCTCCTAGGGGGGGCGGCGGCCAAGGGGTGGAGTGCCCCCCAAGCCAGGTGGGGCGCCCCCCCATCCTAGGGTTCCCAACCCTAGGCGCATGGGATGGGCCAAGGGGGGCGCACCAGCCCACTATGGGCTGGTTCCCCTCCCCACTTAGCCCATGGGGCCCTCTGGGATGGGTGGCCCCACCCGGTGGACCCCCGGGACCCTTCCGGTGGTCCTGGTACAATACCGGTGACCCCCGAAACTCTCCCGATGGCCGAAACTGCACTTCCTATATATAATTCTTCACCTCCGGACCATTTCGGAACTCCTCGTGACGTCCAGGATCTCATCCGGGACTCCGAACAACTTTCGGGTTACTGCATATTCATATCTCTACAACCCTAGCATCACCGAACCTGAAGTGTGTAGACCCTACGGGTTCGGGAGACATGTAGACATGACCAAGATGGCTCGCCGGTCAATAACCAACAGCGGGATCTGGATACCCATGTTGGCTCCCACATTCTCCTCGATGATCTCATCGGATGAACCACGATGTCGAGGATTCAAGCAACCCCGTATACAATTCCCTTTGTCAATCGGTACGTTACTTGCCCGAGATTCGATCGTTGGTATCGCAATACCTCGTTCAATCTCGTTACCGGCAAGTCACTTTACTCGTTGCATGATCCCGTGACCAGACACTTGGTCACTTTGAGCTCATTATGATGATGCATTACCGAGTGGGCCCAGAGATACCTCTCCGTCATACGGAGTGACAAATCCCAGTCTTGATCCGTGTCAACCCAACAGACACTTTCGGAGATACCCGTAGTATACCTTTATAGTCACCCAGTTACGTTGTGACGTTTGGTACACCCAAAGCACTCCTACGGTATCCGGGAGTTACACGATCTCATGGTCTAAGGAAAAATACTTGACATTGGAAAAAACTCTAGCAAACGAACTATGCGATCTTGTGCTATGTTTAGGATTGGGTCTTGTCCATCACATCATTCTCCTAATGATGTGATCTCGTTATCAATGACATCCAATGTCCATAGTCAGGAAACCATGACTATCTATTGATCAACGAGCTAGTCAACTAGAGGCTTACTAGGGACATGTTGGTGTCTATGTATTCACACATGTATTACGATTTCCGGATAACACAATTATAGCATGAATAAAAGACAATTATCATGAACAAGGAAATATAATAATAATCCTTTTATTATTTCCTCTAGGGCATATTTCCAACAGTTAGAGTTGCAACTAGAGGAGGTAAAGTGACTCAGGAACCTTTGTATCCTGAGGGTCATCCTAAGAGAATTGAGCAGGATTCTCAGAGAAATAATGTTGATGCACCTAGTCCTTCTAAAAGGAACAAAAATAAAAATGACAGGACTTTGCATGCTTCTAGTGAACCTGTTATTGACACACCTGAGAATCCCAATGATATTTCTATTTCTGATGCTGAAACACAAGCTGGTAATGAACATGAACCTTGTGATAATGTTAATGATGATGTTCATGTTGATGCTCAACCTAGCAATGACAATGATGTAGAGATTGAACCTGCTGCTGATCTTGACAACCCACAATCAAAGAATCAATGTTATGATAAGAGAGACTTTGTTGCTAGGAAGCACGGTAAAGAAAGAGAACCATGGGTTCAGAAACCCATGACTTTTCCTCCTAAACCATCCAAGAAAAAGGATGATGAGGATTTTGAGTGCTTTGCTGAAATGATTAGACCTATCTTTTTGCGTATGCGTTTGACTGACATGCTTAAAATGAATCCTTATGCTAAGTATATGAAGGAAATAGTTACTAATAAAAGAAAGATACCGAAAGCTGAAATTTCCACCATGCTTGCTAATTATACTTTTAAGGGTGGAATACCAAAGAAACTTGGAGATCCAGGAGTACTAACTATACCATGCTCCATTAAAAGAAACTATGTTGAAACTTCTTTATGTGATCTTGGAGCCGGTGTTAGTGTTATGCCTCTCTCTTTATATTGTAGACTTGATTTGAATAAGTTGACACCTACTGAAATATCTTTGCAAATGGCTGATAAATCAACTGTTATACATGTCGGTATTTGCGAGGATGTGCCTGTTGTGCTTGCAAACGTTACTATTTTAACAGACTTTGTTATTCTTGATATTCCCGAGGACGATAGTATGTCTATTATTCTTGGAAGACCCTTTTTGAATAATGCAGGGGCTGTTATTGATTGCACTAAAGGCAATGTCACTTTTCATGTTAATGGTAATGAGCATACGGTATACTTTTCGAGGAAAGAACCTCAAGTCCACAGTATCAATTCTATTGGAAAATTTTCAACAATTACTATTGGAGGTTTTGAATTTCCTCTTCCTACTGCTAAAAAGAAATATGATATTCTTATTGTTGGGGACATGCATATCCCCATTGAGGTAACCTAGTGTTATTCAAAAATTCTCCAGTTTCATGTTATTCGAAATGAGGTTGTTAACAAGACCTGATCAACCTTGTTCGTGGATTCGATTTGATGAGCATGAGATGGATGAATTTAGAAAACACAACTCTCTATACCCTCCTTTTACTTTCTATTATTTATATTAAATAAAGAAAAAATAGTAATTTCTGTCTGTTTTCTGAATTATCCGTGCAATAAAAAATACCCCACGTGGGTCCCCTCCACTTATTCCAGCTACAACACACTCCTTATTCCTCCCAAAAAAATCACTAGCCAGCTCAAACCCTAGTTCAAGCTCATCTTGCTGCCATTTTCGATCTCCTAGCTCAAAGCTCCATTCACAAAACTTCTTTGGGGGATTGTTCTTTGGTATGTGACTCCTCTAATGGTCCAATTAGTTTTTGTTCTAGTGCTTTATTCATTGCAAATTTTTGCTGCTTAGGTGACCATGTTATTGATCTTGCATGTCAAATTTATATGGTCAAAAGTAGTTTTAATGCATGATATTGCCTCTAGGCACTTGTAGGAGTAGTTGCTATCAATATTGTTGAGTTTGGTTCACTTTTATTTTGAGTTACTAAAATTACAGAAATTTTTCAGAGAAAGAAATATGTTTAGGAAAATGTACCAAGGTGGTTCTTCAAGGAGCAAGGACCCAGACCCGCAATACGCGATGCGGACGAGGAACCACCAAGGGATGCTCAAGTGCGGCCTTGTGAATGGCCGTTAGAGGACTTCATGGTTCGAGCAGGAATCAAGGAGGAATTTGAAGCATATGTGCGTAATGCTGATCTTGAGAGCTTCGAGGCAGATAAGTGCCGTCAATACCTCTATTTAATTGATTCATTTGTGAGAAGGTTTAAATTTTCATCATCACGCAATTCTCAAACCGTCCTGTTCGATCTTTATGATAAATCTTATACCATGGACTTAGAAGATTTTAACACTGCTTGTAAACTCCCGCAGTGGGGTAATGTTAGTGAACCTCGCAAATCTGAATTTAGAGATTTTCTTGCTAGTATTACAGTGGGGGGAATCTAGAGATGTAACACAAGCCACCATAGGGAGCATTCATTTTCCTGCTATACATTATTTTGCTCTCTTCATAGGAAGGTGCATAAATGGTAAAGATGAAGCATGTCACATGTGTGTACCTGATCTTAGCATTCTCAGGAGCACTTTTTTAGGAGATAAACAATACAACTTGGGGGCTATTGTTGCATGTAGGTTGCATAATAATCGTATTCATGGAGATTTCTTTGGTGGAATTTATGCAAGTCGTATAGCTAACTTTCTTGAGATACCCATATGTGGAGATGATATTGAGTGGCCTCCTTCTTATCTAGATTATGATGCTATTGTTCGTCATCAGTTTGTTGAGAGGAACGATCAGTTCCTCCAGTACCGACTAATCTTTGACAGACGACGCACCTATCACGCCACTCTCCCTGCACCTACTTTCTTTGACTTTCAGGCAAAGGGGAGATATGTTATAACCAGGGAGGAGGCGACCGAGTATGAGAGGAGGGCAGAGACAGCTCGCCTCCAAGCTGCAACTCATCAGGCAATTGCCGCTGCATCTTAGTATGACCCCAACTATAACTTTGGATATCCGCCAGGCCAGCCGTGGCCATAGACCAACTTAGGCCAAAAGCCTAAGCTTGGGGGAGTACGTATTTCTCACCGACATTACATTCATGTTCACACACTCATGCTAGTTGTCGGCGCTCATACTTTTTGATTGTAATATCCATGCTAGTTTATTTTCCTTTTTATGCTTTCTTCTTGTGTGTTTGATAAACCTTAAGAAAAACAAAAAAAATTAGTTGTAGCTTTTAGTTAGTTTACTTTTCATGTTGTAGTAGTAATTAAAAAAGAAAAGCCAAAAAGATTTCTTGTTCTTATTTTGCTTGTTGGGAGCTTTCCCGTGTAAATAGTTTTATTTCTTTTCTTGTTCTTTGGGGGTCAAGAGGAGAAGACCATAATGAAAATGTCGAGTGGCTCTCATATGCATTATTGTTGATCTAACAAAGAGTCCATATTACCCTGTCTTCTCTCTTGAATTGAATGCTTGCAGATTCCAGCTTAGTCCAATGCACGTGCACTATTATTATTATCCACACTATTCGGTCGTGCAAGTGAAAGGCAATAATGATGATTATATGATGAACTTATTGAGATGAGAAAAGCTGGTATGAACTCGACCTCTCTTGTGTTTTGTAAATATGATTAGTTCATCGTTCCTGATTCAGCCTATTATGAAAGAAACATGTTTGCAATGACAATTAGAGATTGTAGTTTCTTATGCCATGCTTAATTAGCTAGGAGCTTATAATGGTTTACCTTGCGTGCCAACATGATATTGAAATGGTTGTGATGTGGTATGATAGGGTGGTATCCTCTTTTGAATGATTCAAGTGGCTTGACTTGTCACAGGTTCACGCATGTAGTTGAAACAAAATCAACATAGCCTCTACGATATTTATGTTCATGGTGCATTATATCCTACTCATGCTTTCATTCGGTGTTGATTAATTTTAATGCATGTTCATGACTGTTTCGCTCTCTAGCTGGTCGCTTCCCAGTCTTTTTCTAGCCTTCACTTGTACTAAGCGGTAATACTGCTTATGCATCCAATTCCATAAACCCCAAAGTTGTTCCATATGAGTCCACCATACCTACCTATATACGGTATCTACCTGCCGTTCCAAGTAAATTTGTATGTGCCAAACTCTAAACCTTCAAATAAACATTCTGTTTTGTATGCTCGAATATCTCATGCATCAACTAGGGCTGTCTGTATCTTCCATGCTAGGCGGGTTATTCTCAAGAGGAGTGGACTCCGCTCCTCACTGACGAGAAAATGGCTGGTCACCGGGATGCCCAGTCCCATGCTTTATGCAAATCAAATCAAAATAACTGCAAACAAAACTCCCCTGGGACTCTTGTTAGTTGAAGGCACTCATTGTTTCGAGCAAGCCATGGATTGATGCTTGTTGGTGGAGGGGGAGTGTAAAATTTACCATTCTGTTTGGGAACCGCCTATAATGTGTGTAGCATGGAAGATATCGAGATCTCTCGGTTGTTATGTTGACAATGAAAGTATACCGCTCAAAATATTATTCTTACCTATTTCAAAACCGAGCTCTGGCACCTCTACAAATCCCTGCTTCCGTCTGCGAAGGGCCTATCTATTTACTTTTATATTGAGTCGTCATCCTGTTATTAAAAAGCACCAGTTGGAGAGCACCACTGTGATTTGCATCCATTACTGTTAGTTTACATTGAGTATGACTTGACTGGATCTCTTTTATCATGAATTACAATGTCTAGTCAGTCCTTGATCTTTAAAGGTGCTTTGCATTTATGTTTTGCGGTCTCAGAAAGGGCTAGCGAGATACCATCCTGTTATATCATATTATGATTATTTTGAGAAAGTGTTGTCATCCGAGATTTATTATTATGGCTCGCTAGTTGATTATGACATTGATATGAGTAAACATGAGACCTAAATGTTATTATGAATATGGTTGGTTCATAATCTTTGCTGAAAACCTGAATGCTGGCTTTACATATTTACAACAAGAAGAGCAAACAGAGTTTGTAAAAGTTTTTATTTATCACTTTCAGTTTATCAACTGAATTGCTTGAGGACAAGCAAATTTTTAAGCTTGGGGGAGTTGATACGTCTCCGTCGTATCTACTTTTGCAAATGCTTTTGCCCTTGTTTTGGACTCTAACTTGCATGATTTGAATGGAACTAACCCGGACTGACGCTGTTTTCAACAGAATTGTCATGGTGTTATTTTTGTGCAGAAATAAAAGTTCTCGGAATGACCTGAAAATCAACGGAGAATTATTTTGGAATATATAAAAAATACTGGAAGAAAGATCCACGTTAGGGGCCCACACCCTGTCCACGAGGGTGGGGGGCACGCCCTACCCCCTAGCGCGCCCCTTGCCTCATGGGCCCCCTGACGCTCCACCGACCTCAACCTTGACTCCATAATTTCACTTTCGGGGAGAAAAAACCCAGAGAGAAGGATTCATCGCGTTTTACAATACAGAGCCGCCGCCAAGCCCTAAACTCTCTCGGGAGGGCTAATCTGGAGTCCGCTCGGGGCTCCGGAGAGGGGAATCCGTCGCCATCATCAGCATCAACATTCCTCCATCACCAATCTCATGATGCTCACCGCTGTGCGTGAGTAATTCCATCGTAGGCTTGCTTGACGATGATGGGTTGGATGAGATTTATCATGTAATCGAGTTAGTTTTATTAGGGTTTGATCCCTAGTATCCACTATGTTCTGAGATTGATGTTGCTATGGCTTTGCTTTGCTTAATGCTTGTCACTAGGGCCCGAGTGCCATGATTTCAGATCTAAACCTATCATGTTTTCATCAATATACGAGATTTCTTGATCCCATCTTGCAAGTCTATAGTCACCTATTATGTGTTATGATCCGTTAACCCCGAAGTGACAATAATCGGGATACTTACCGGTGATGACCGTAGTTTGAGGAGGTCATGTATTCACTATGTGTTAATGCTTTGGTCCGGTACTCTATTAAAAGGAGGCCTTAATATCCCTTAGTTTCCAATAGGATCCCGCTGCCACGGGAGGGTAGGACAAAAGATGTCATGCAAGTTCTTTTCCATAAGCACGTATTACTATATTCGGAATACATGCCTACATTACATTGATGAATTGGAGCTAGTTCCGTGTCACCCTAGGTTATGACTGTTACATGATCGATCGCATCCAGCATAATTCTCCATCACCGATCCAATGCCTACGAGCTTTTCCTATATTGTTCTTCGCTTATTTACTTTTCCGTTGCTACTGTTACAATCACTATAAAACCCAAAAGTATTACTTTTGCTACCGTTACCTTTTGCTATCGTTACCAGTGCTATCACATTACTTTGCTACTAAATACCTTGCTGCAGATATTATGTTTCCAGGTGTGGTTGAATTGACAACTCAGCTGCTAATACTTGAGAATATTCTTTGGCTCCCTTGTGTCGAATCAATAAATTTGGGCTTAATACTCTACCCTCAAAAACTGTTATGATACCCTATACTTGTGGGTTGTCACTAACCTCATGCGTGCCAAAGGAGATGTTGGAATCATTAGCAATATCATTTCCGAAGCCATTAGAATTCATAAAGATGATTATTGTGATGATCATTTATCTAATGAATCACTCTCTCTAGGAATTGAGCCATCACAAGACGATGTTGAACATGGATACTATGATGAGGATGGTGATAGTGACTTTAATCTTGATGAGTCAAGACACTTTGGTCTTATGGCTAATCTTCGCGGCTACATGGCTGGAGGAAAGGAATGGGTCCTTGATAGTGGATGTACCGATCACATGACCGGAGACAAGGATATGTTTCGTGAGCTTGTATAAAACGACGGCCCTCGAAAGTATGTCACTTTTGGTGACAACTCAAAGGGTAAGGTGGTTGGCCTTGGTAAGGTGGCCATCTCACATGATAGCTCCATACAAAATGTTATGCTCATTGAATCTCCTGGCTATAATCTACTTTCCGTATCTAGACTTGCTGATTTTGGCTTCAATGTCTTATTTATTGAAGTAGATTGCCAAGTGTTTCATAGAGATAATCATAATATGGTCTTTACCGGTATACGCAGAGGTGATCTTTACATTGTTGATTTCACTAAAAAGGCTCAACCTAGAACTTGCTTAATTGCTAAATCCTCTAATGGTTGTTTGTGGCATAGAAGGTTAGGTCATTTGGGCATGCAAAATCTTGAGAAGCTTATTAAAGGTGATCATATCCTTGGAGTAAAAGATGTTATATTGACAAGGATAGATTGTGCAGTGCTTGTCTAGCAGGAAAACAATTTGGAGGAAGCCACCCCTTGAAGAACACCATGACCACGAGAAGACCGCTTGAGCTACTTCATATGGATCTCTTTGGTCCCAATGCCTACAAAAGTCTCAGTGGAAACTCATTTGGTTTAGTCATAGTCGATGATTTTTCAAGATTTGCGTGGGTGTTCTTTCTTGATGATAAATCACAGGTCCTAAAGATCTTCAAGAACTTCGCTAGGAAGGCCCAAAATCAATTTGAAGTGAAGATCAAGAAGGTTTGCAACGACAACGTGATACGTCTCCAACGTATCTATAATTTTTGATTGTTCCATGCTATTATATTATCTATTTTGGATGTTTATGGGCTTTACTTTACACTTTTATATTATTTTTGGGACTAACCTATTAACGCAGAGCCCAGTGCCAATTTCTATTTTTCCCTTGTTTCAGTGTTTCACAGAAAAGGAATATCAAACGGAGTCCAAACGGAATGAAACCTTCGTAAAAGCTATTTTTGGAAAGAAAGCAATACAAGAGACTTGGAGTGCATGTCAGGGGATCAACGAGGAGAGCACGAGGCAGGGGGCATGCCCTCCACCCTCGTGGGCCCCTCGTGGCTCCCCTGATGTATTTATTCCGCCTATATATATCCATATACCCTAAAACTATCGAAGAGGACAATAGATCGGGAGTTCTGCCGCCAGAAGCCTCAGTAGCCACCGAAAACAAATCTAGACCCGTTCCGGCACCCTGCTGAAGGGGAACCCCTCACTGGTGGCCATCTTCATCATCCCGGCACTCTCCATGATGAGGAGGGAGTAGTTCTCCCTCGGAGCTGAGGGTATGTAGCAGTAGCTATGTGTTTGATCTCTCTCTCTCTCTTGTGTTCTTGAGGTGGTACGATCTTGATGTATCGCGAGCTTTGCTATTATAGTTAGATCTTATGATGTTTCTCCCCCTCTACTCTCTTGTAATGGATTGAGTTTTCCCTTTGAAATTATCTTATCGGATTGAGTCTTTAAGGATTTGAGAACTCTTGATGTATGTCTTGCGTGGGATACCCGTGGTGACAATGGGGTATTCTATTGATCCATTTGATGTATGTTTTGGTGATCAACTTGCGGGTTCCGCCCATGAACCTATGCAGAGGGGTTTGCACATTTTCGTCTTGACTCTCCCGTAGAATCTTTGGGGCACTCTTTGAAGTACTTTGTGTTGGTTCGAATAGATGAATCTGAGATTGTGTGATGCATATCACACAATCATACCTACGGATACTTGAGGTGACATTGGAGTATCTAGGTGACATTAGGGTTTTGGTTGATTTGTGTCTTAAGGTGTTATTCTAGTACGAACTCTATGATAGATTGAACGGAAAGAATAGCTTCATGTTATTTTACTACGGACTCTTGAATAGATCGATCAGAAAGGATAACTTTGAGGTGGTTTCATGCCCTACCATAATCTCTTTGTTTGTTCTCCGTGTTGGGGATCATAGCAGAAATTTAAAATTTTCTACGCATCACCAAGATCAATCTATGGAGTAATCTAGCAACGAGGGGAAGGAGAGTGCATCTACATACCCTTGTAGATTGCTAAGCGGAAGCATTGCAAGAACGCGGATGAAGGAGTCGTACTCGTAGCGATTCAGATCGCGGTTGATTCCGATCTAAACGCCGAACAACGGCGCCTCCGCGTTCAACACACGTGCAGCCCGGTGACGTCTCCTACGCCTTGATCCAGCAAGGGGAGAAGGAGAGGTTGTGGAAGACTCCGTCCAGCAGCAGCACGACGGTGTGGTGGTGGTGGAGGAGCGCGGAACTCCACCAGGGCTTCGCCAAGCACTACGAGAGACGAGGAGGGAGAGGTGTAGGGCTGCGCCAACAGGGGAAGAACCTCGTGTGTTGGGCTGCCCCTTTGCCTCCACTATATATAGGGGGAGAGGGAGGGCTGCGCCCCCACCTAGGGTTCCCACCCCAAGGGGTGCGACAGCCCTAGATCCCATCTAGGGTGGCGGCCACAAGTGGGAGAGGGCGAGGCGCTCCTGGGGTGGGCCTTAGGGCCCATCTGCCCTAGGGTTTGCCCCCTTCCCCTCTAGGAGGCGCCTTGGGCCTTGGTGGGAGGTGCCCCAGCCCACCTAGGGGCTGGTCCCTTCCCACTATTGGCCCAAGTAGTCCTCCGGGGCTGGTGGCCCCACCTGGTGGACCCCCGGACCCCTCCGGTGGTCCCGGTACACTACCGGTGATGCCCGGAACACTTCCGGTGGCCAAAACCATACTTCCTATATATCAATCTTTACCTCCGGACCATTCCGGAACTCCTCGTGATGTCCGGGATCTCATCCGGGACTCCGAACAACATTCAGTAACCGCGTACATACTTTCCCTATAACCCTAGCGTCATCGAACCTTAAGTGTGTAGACCCTACGGGTTCGGGAGTCATGCAGACATGGCCGAGACAACTCTCCGGTCAATAACCAACAGCGGGATCTGGATACCCATGTTGGTTCCCACATGCTCCACGATGATCTCATCGGATGAACCACGATGTCAAGGATTCAATCAATCCCGTATACAATTCCCTTTGTCTATCGGTACGATACTTGCCCGAGATTCGATCGTCGGTATCCCGATACCTTGTTCAATCTCGTTACCGGCAAGTCTCTTTACTCATTCCGTAACACATCATCTCGTGATCAACTCCTTGGTCACATTGTGCACATTATGATGATGTCCTACCGAGTGGACCCAGAGATACCTCTCCGTTACACGGAGTGACAAATCCCAGTCTCGATTCGTGCCAACCCAACAGACACTTTCAGAGATACCCGTAGTGTACCTTTATAGCACCCAGTTACGTTGTGACGTTTGGCACACCCAAAGCACTCCTACGGTATCCGGGAGTTGCACAATCTCATGGTCTAAGGAAATGATACTTGACATTAGAAAAGCTTTAGCATACGAACTACACGATCTTTGTGCTAGGCTTAGGATTGGGTCTTGTCCATCACATCATTCTCCTAATGATGTGATCCCGTTATCAACGACATCCAATGTCCATGGTTAGGAAACCATAACCATCTATTGATCAACGAGCTAGTCAACTAGAGGCTTACTAGGGACATGGTGTTGTCTATGTATCCACACATGTATCTGAGTTTCCTATCAATACAATTCTAGCATGGATAATAAACGATTATCATGAACAATGAAATATATAATAATAACTAATTTATTATTGCCTCTAGGGCATATTTCCAACAGTCTCCCACTTGCACTAGAGTCAATAATCTAGTTCACATCGCCATGTGATTAACACTCATAGGTCACATCACCATGTGTCCAACATCCAAAGAGTTTACTAGACTCAATAATCTAGTTCACATCACTATGTGATTAACACTCAATGAGTTCTGGGTTTGATCATGTTATGCTTGTGAGAGAGGTTCTAGTCAACGGGTCTGCCATATTCAGATCCCTATGTATTTCGCAAAACTTTATGTCATATCTTAGAAGCTGCTACCACGTTCCACTTGGAGCTATTCCAAATTGTTGCTCCATTATACGTATCCGGTATCTCTACTCAGAGCTATCCGGATAGGTGTTAAGCTTGCATCGATGTAACTCTTTACGTCGAACTCTTTATCACCTCCATAGCCGAGAAACATTTCCTTATTCCTCTAAGGATAATTTTGACCGCTATCTGGTGATCCACTCCTAGATCACCTTTGTACCCTCTTGCCAGACATGTGGCATGGCACACATCTGGTGCGGTACTCAGCATG
>NC_041382.1:204854639-204858608 GCF_002162155.2 Triticum dicoccoides
CTCAATGAGTTCTGGGTTTGATCATGTTATGCTTGTGAGAGAGGTTCTAGTCAACGGGTCTGCCATATTCAGATCCCTATGTATTTCGCAAAACTTTATGTCATATCTTAGAAGCTGCTACCACGTTCCACTTGGAGCTATTCCAAATTGTTGCTCCATTATACGTATCCGGTATCTCTACTCAGAGCTATTCGGATAGGTGTTAAGCTTGCATCGATGTAACTCTTTACGTCGAACTCTTTATCACCTCCATAGCCGAGAAACATTTCCTTATTCCTCTAAGGATAATTTTGACCGCTATCTGGTGATCCACTCCTAGATCACCTTTGTACCCTCTTGCCAGACATGTGGCATGGCACACATCTGGTGCGGTACTCAGCATGGCATACTGTATAGAGCCTATGACAAAAGCATAGGGGAAGACCTTCGTCCTTCCTCTTTCTTCTGTCGTGGTCAATCTTCGAGTCTTACTCAACTTCACACCTTACAACTCAGGCAATAACCCCTTCTTTGACTGATCTATTTTGAACTCCTACAAAAACATGTCAAGGTGTGCGTTCTTTGAAAGTATCATCAGGCATTTTGATCTATCTCTATAGATCTTGATGCCCAATATGTAAGCAGCTTTATCCAGGTCTTCCTTTGAAAAACACTCTTCAAACAACCGTTTATGCTTTCCAGAAATTCTACATCATTTCGAATCAACAATATGTCATCCACATATACTTATCAGAAATGTTGTAGTGCTCCCACTCACTTTCTTGTAAATACAAGTTTCTAGCAAACATTGTATAAACCTAAAAGCTTTGATCATT
The DNA here is from genome assembly GCF_002162155.2 of Triticum dicoccoides. Classification (NCBI taxonomy): domain Eukaryota; kingdom Viridiplantae; phylum Streptophyta; class Magnoliopsida; order Poales; family Poaceae; genus Triticum; species Triticum dicoccoides. Next base: position 204,855,455 of record NC_041382.1, read on the forward strand.
CCATCAAAGCATATATTCCGACTCTGAGATGCTTGCTCTAGTCCATAGAAGGATTGCTGGAGCCAGCATACCTTTTAGCATCCTTAGGATCGACAAAACCTTTTATTGTATCACATACAACTTTTTCTTACGAAAACTGGTAAGAAAACTTGTTTTGATATCCATCTGTCAGATTTCATAATCAAAAAATACAGCTAATGCTAACATCCATCACATCATTCTCGTAATGATGTGATCCCGTTATCAACGGCATCCAATGTCCATGGTTAGGAAACCGTAACCATCTATTGATCAATGAGCTAGTCAACTAGAGGCTTACTAGGGACATGGTGTTGTCTATGTATCCACACATGTATCTGAGTTTCCTATCAATACAATTCTAGCATGGATAATAAACAATTATCATGAACAATGAAATATATAATAATAACTAATTTATTATTGCCTCTAGGGCATATTTCCAACACTCCGCTATTAGTGACTTTGGAGTGACTCTTTGTTGCATGTTGAGGGATAGTTATGTGATCCAATTATGTTATTATTGTTGAGGGAACTTGCACTAGTGAAAGTATGAACCCTAGGCCTTGTTTCAACGCATTGCAGTACCATTTACGCTCACTTTTGTTATTAGTTACCTTGCTGTTTTTATAATTTCAGATTACAAAAACGTATATCTACTATCCATATACCACTTGTATCACCATCTCTTCGCTGAACTAGTGCACCTATACAATTTACCATTGTATTGGGTGTGTTGGGGACACAAGAGACTCTTTGTTATTTGGTTGCAGGGTTGCTTGAGAGAGACCATCTTCATCCTACGCCTCCTAGGGATTGATAAACCTTAGGTCATCCACTTGAGGGAAATTTGCTACTATCCTACAAACCTCTGCACTTGGAGGCCCAACAACGTCTACAAGAAGAAGGTTGTGTAGTAGACATCAAGCTCTTTTCTGGCGCCGTTGCCGAGGAGGTTAGCGCTTGAAGGTATATCTTTAGATCTTGCAATCGAATCTTTTTGTTTCTTGTTTTAGCACTAGTTTAGTTTATTAAAGAAAACTACAAAAAAATATGGAATTGAGTTTGCCTCATACGCTTCATCTTTTTAATATCTTTCGTGAGTATGATGGAAAGGAAAATTGTGCCAAAGTGTTAGAAGAAGAATGCATTAAAATGTTTGGCACTAAATATTTGAATGATGAGCATGATTGCAATGTTGTTAGTATGAATTCCTTGAATATCCATGATGCTAATGATATGCAAAGCCACAAGCTTGGGGAAGCTATGTTTGATGAAGAAGATATTTTTCCCCCAAGTTCTGATGAGCAAATTTGTTATGATAAAATCATGCCTCCTATTTATGATGATTATATTGAGGAAAGTGGATTTGGAGAGGTCGTGACTTTATTTTGTGATGAATCCATTATTCCGGAAGAGGTTCCAATTTATTATGAGAACAAAGTTGCTATCTATGATGATTATTGTGATGACTTGTATGCTATAAACCAAAATGATATCCATGAAACTTGTCATCATGATTTTAGTTTTCAATTGGATTATGCCTCACATGATAATTATTTTGCTGAGTTTGCTCCCACTATTATTCATGAGAAGAATTTTGCTTGTGTGGAGAGTAATAAAATTTCTATGCTTGTAGATCATGAAAAGAATGCTTTAGGTGCTGGTTATATTGTTGAATTCATTCATGATGCTACTGAAAATTATTATGAGGGAGGAATATATACTTGTAGGAATTGCAATAATATCAAGTTTCCTCCCTATGTGCTTAAAGTTTCAAAGTTATGCTTGTTTTGCCTTCCTATGCTAGTTGATTATCGTCCCCATAAATTGTTTGCTCACAAAATCCCTATGCATAGGAAGTGGTGAAGGAAATATGCCCTAGAGGCAATAATAAAGTTATTATTTATTTCCTTATACCATGATAAATGTTTATTATTCATGCTAGAATTGTATTAACCGGAAACATAATACATGTGTGAATACATAGACAAACAGAGTGTCACTAGTATGCCTCTACTTGACTAGCTCGTTAATCAAAGATGGTTATGTTTCCTAACCATGGACAAAGAGTTGTTATTTGATTAACAGGATCACATCATTAGGTGAATGATCTGATTGACATGACCCATTCCATTAGCTTAGCACCCGATCGTTTAGTATGTTGTTATTGCTTTCTTCATGACTTATACATGTTCCTATGACTATGAGATTATGCAACTCCCGTTTGCCGGAGGAACACTTTGTGTGCTACCAAACGTCACAACGTAACTGGGTGATTATAAAGGAGCTCTACAGGTGTCTCCAAAGGTACATGTTGGGTTGGCGTATTTCGAGATTAGGATTTGTCACTCCGATTGTCAGAGAGGTATCTCTGGGCCCTCTCCGTAATGCACATCACATAAGCCTTGAAAGCATTGCAACTAATGAGTTAGTTGTGAGATGATGTATTACGGAACGAGTAAAGAGACTTGCCGGTAACGAGATTGAACTAGGTATTGGATACCGACGATCGAATCTCGGGCAAGTAACATACCGATGACAAAGGGAACAACGTATGTTGTTATGCGGTCTGACCGATAAAGATCTTCGTAGAATATGTAGGAGCCAATATGAGCATCCAGGTTCCGCTATTGGTTATTGACCGGAGACATGTCTCGGTCATGTCTACATTGTTCTCGAACCGTAGGGTCCGCACGCTTAAGGTTTCGATGACAGTTATATTATGAGTTTATGAGTTTTGATGTACCGAAGGAGTTCGGAGTCCCGGATGAGATTGGGGACATGACGAGGAGTCTCGAAATGGTCGAGACGTAAAGATCGATATATTGGACGACTATATTCAGACATCGGAAAGGTTCTGAGTGATTCGGGTATTTTTCGGAGTACCGGGTAGTTACGGGAGAAGCAATGGGCCTTGATGGGCTTTAGTGGGAAGAGGAGAAAGGGCCAAGGGGCTGCTGCGCCCCCCCCCCCCTCCCCTCTGGTCCGAATTGGACTAGGGAAAAGGGGGCCGGCCACCTTTCCTTCTCCTCCACTTCCTTCTCCCTTCCTCCCCTCTTGGTGGACTCCTACTAGGACTTGGAGTCCTAGTAGGACTCCACATCCTGGCCGCACCAATTGCCTTGGCCGGCCT
>NC_041382.1:204858831-204906785 GCF_002162155.2 Triticum dicoccoides
AGACGTAAAGATCGATATATTGGACGACTATATTCGGACATCGGAAAGGTTCCGAGTGATTCGGGTATTTTTCGGAGTACCGGGTAGTTACGGGAGAAGCAATGGGCCTTGATGGGCTTTAGTGGGAAGAGGAGAAAGGGCCAAGGGGCAGCTGCGCCCCCCCTCCCCTCTGGTCCGAATTGGACTAGGGAAAAGGGGGCCGGCCACCTTTCCTTCTCCTCCACTTCCTTCTCCCTTCCTCCCCTCTTGGTGGACTCCTACTAGGACTTGGAGTCCTAGTAGGACTCCACATCCTGGCCGCACCAATTGCCTTGGCCGGCCTCCTCCTCCTCCTCCATCCTTTATATACTGAGGCAAGGGGCACCCCATGAACACAAGTTGATCTTCGTGATCGTTCCTTAGCCGTGTGTGGTGCCCTCCTCCACCATATTCCACCTCGGTCATATTGTAGCGGTGCTTAGGCGAAGCCCTGCGACGGTAGAACATCAAGATCGTCACCACGCCGTCGTGCTGACGGAACTCCTCCCCGGCGCTTTGCTGGATCAGAGCCCGGGGATCGTCATCGAGCTGAACGTGTGCCAAGAACTCGGAGGTGCCGGAGTAACGGTGCTTGGATCGGTCGGATCGTGAAGACGTACGACTACATCAACCGCGTTGTCACAACGCTTCCGCTTCGGTCTACGAGGGTACGTAGACAACACTCTCCCCTCTCGTTGCTATGCATCACCATGATCTTGCATGTGCGTAGGAATTTTTTTGAAATTACTACGTTTCCCAACAGTGGCATCCGAGCCTAGGTTTTATATGTTGATGTTATATGCACGAGTAGAACACAAGTGAGTTGTGGGCAATATAAGTCATACTGCTTACCAGCATGTCATACTTTGGTTCGGCGGTATTGTTGGATGAAGCGGCCCGGACCGACATTACGCGTACGCTTACGCGAGACCGGTTCTCCCGACGTGCTTTGCACATAGGTGGCTTGCGGGTGACAGTTTCTCCAACTTTAGTTGAACTGAGTGTGGCTACGCCCGGTCCTTGCGAAGGTTAAAACAGCACCAACTTGACAAACTATCGTTGTGGTTTTGATGCGTAGGTAAGATTGGTTCTTGCTTAAGCCCGTAGCAGCCACGTAGAACTTGCAACAACAAAGTAGAGTACGTCTAACTTGTTTTTGCAGGGCATGTTGTGATGTGATATGGTCAAGACATGATGCTAAATTTTATTGTATGAGATGATCATGTTTTGTAACCGAGTTATCGGCAACTGGCAGGAGCCATATGGTTGTCGCTTTATTGTATGCAATGCAATCGCGCTGTAATGCTTTACTTTATCACTAAGCAGTAGCGATAGTCGTGGAAGCATAAGATTGGCGAGACGACAACGATGCTACGATGGAGATCAAGGTGTCACGCCGGTGACGATGGTGATCATGATGGTACTTCGAAGATGGAGATCACAAGCACAAGATGATGGTGGCCATATCATATCACTTATATTGATTGCATGTGATGTTTATCTTTTATGCATCTTATCTTGCTTTGATTGACGGTAGCATTATAAGATGATCTCTCACTAATTATCAAGAAGTGTTCTCCCTGAGTATGCACCGTTGCGAAAGTTCTTCGTGCTGAGACACCACATGATGATCGAGTGTGATAGGCTCTACGTTCAAATACAACGGGTGCAAAACAGTTGCACACGCAGAATACTCAGGTTATACTTGACGAGACAAGCATATACAGATATGGCCTCGGAACACGGAGACCGAAAGGTCAAGTGTGAATCATATAGCAGATATGATCAACATAGCGATGTTCACCAATGAAACTACTCCATCTCACGTGATGATCGGACATGGTTTAGTTGATTTGGATCACGTAATCACTTAGAGGATTAGAGGGATGTCTATCTAAGTGGGAGTTCTTAAGTAATATGATTAATTGAACTTAAATTTATCATGAACTTAGTCCTGGTAGTATTTTGCAAATTATGTTGTAGATCAATAGCTCGCGTTGTTGCTTCCTTGTGTTTATTTTGATATGTTCCTAGAGAAAATTGTGTTGAAAGATGTTACTAGCAATGATGCGGATTGGATCCGTGATCTGAGGTTTATCCTCATTGCTGCACAGAAGAATTATGTCCTTGATGCACCGCTAGGTGACGGACCTATTGCAGGAGCAGATGCAGACGTTATGAACGTTTGGCTAGCTCAATATGATGACTACTTGATAGTTTAGTGCACCATGCTTAATGGCTTAGAATCGGGACTTCAAAGACGTTTTGAACGTCATGGAGCATATGAGATGTTCCAGGAGTTGAAGTTAATATTTCAAGCAAATACCCGAGTTGAGAGATATGAAGTCTCCAACAAGTCCTATAGCTAAAAGATGGAGAGGAGAATCGCTCAACTAGTGAGCATGTGCTCAGATTGTCTGGGTACTACAATCGCTTGAATCAAGTGGGAGTTAATCTTCTAGATAAGATAGTGATTGACAGAATTCTCTAGTCACCATCACCAAGTTAGTAGAACTTCGTGATGAACTATGATATGCAAGGGATAACGAAAACGATTCCCAAGCTCTTCATAATGCGGAAATTGATGAAGGTAGAAATCGAGAAAAACATCAAGTGTTGATGGTAGACAAGACCACTAGTTTCAAGAAAAGGGCAGAGGGAAGAAGGGGAACTTCAAGAAGAATAGCAAGCAAGTTGCTGCTCAAGTGTAGAAGCCCAAGTCTGGTCCTAAGACCGAGACTAAGTGTTTCTACTGCAAAGGGATTGGTCACTGGAAGCGGAACTACCCCAAGTGATTGGCAGATAAGAAGGATGGCAAAGTGAACATAAGTATATTTGATATACATGTTATTGATGTGTACTTTACTAGTGTTTATAGCAACCCCTCAGTATTTGATACTAGTTCAGTTGCTAAGATTAATAACTCGAAACGGGAGTTGCAGAATAAACAGAGACTAGTTAAGGGTGAAGTGACGATGTGTGTTGGAAGTTGTTCCAAGATTGATATGATCATCATCGCACACTCCCTATACTTTCGGGATTAGTGTTGAACCTGAATAAGTGTTATTTGGTGTTTGCGTTGAGCATGAATATGATTAGATCATGTTTATTGTAATACGGTTATTCATTTAAGCAAGAGAATAAATTGTTGTTCTGTTTACATGAATAAAACCTTATATGGTTACACACCCAATGAAAATAGTTCGTTGGATCTCGATCGTAGTGATACACATAACCATAATATTGAAACCAAAAGATGCAAAGTTAATAATGATAGTGCAACTTATTTGTAGCACTACCGTTTAGGTCATATTGTTGTAAAGCGCATGAAGAAACTCCATGCTGATGGGCTTTTGGAATCACTTGATTATGAATCAGTTGATGCTTGCGAACCATGCCTCATGGGCAAGATGACTAAGACTCTGTTCTTCGGAACTATGGAGTGAGCAACTGACTTATTGGAAATAAATACATACTGATGTATGCGATCCAATGAGTGTTAAGGCTCGCGGAGGGTATCATTATTTTCTGACCTTCACAGATGATTTGAGCAGATATGGGTATATCTACTTGATGAAACATAAGTCTGAAACATTTGAAAAGTTCAAAGAATTTCAGAGTGAAGTGGAAAATCATCGTGACAAGAAAATAAGGTTTCTACGATCTGATCGCGGAGACAAATATTTGAGTTACGAGTTTGGTCTTCAATTAAAACAATGTGGAATAGTTTCACAAATTCATGCCACCTGGAACACCACAGCATAATGGTGTGTCCAAACATCATAAACATACTTTATTGGATATAGTACAATCTATGATGCTTCTTAGCGATTTACCACTATCGTTTTGGGGTTATGCATTAGAGACAGTTGCATTCACGTTAAATAGGGCACCATCTAAATCCGTTGAGACGACACTATATGAACTGTGGTTTGGCAAGAAACCAAAGTTGTCATTTCTTAAAGTTTGGGGTTGCAATGCTTATGTGAAAAAGTTTCATCCTGATAAGCTCAAACCCAAATCGGAAAAGTGTGTCTTCATAGGATACCCAAAAAGTTACTGTTGGGTACACCTTCTATCACAGATCCGAAGGCAAGACATTCGTTGCTAAGAATGGATCCTTTCTAGAGAAGGAGGTTCTCTCGAAAGAAGTGAGAGGGAGGAAAGTAGAACTTGATAAGGTAATTGTACCTTCTCCCTTATTGGAAAGTAGTTCATCACAGAAATCTGTTCCTCTAACTACTACACCAATTAGTGAGGAAGCTAATGATGATGATCATGTAACTTCAGATCAAGTTACTACCGAATCTCGTAGGTAAACCAGAGTGAGATCCGCACCAGAGTGGTACGGTAATCCTGTTCTGGAGGTCATGCTACTTGACCATGACGAACCTACGAACTATGAAGAAGCGATGGTGTAAGTGCATCTAGTGCCACCCCTAGTTGGTTTTGGAGTATTGACGACAAACCTAGTTGAGGGACTAATGTGTTTGTGAGAATTGCAGGAAAACACAAGTAGAAGTCCCTCATTGATTCGGTTTTACTACCAGAGATGACCCCTAAAAATGTATGAAGACATTGAAGACAAAGGTGGTATATGAAGATATTCACATTGAAGACTATGACAAAAGAAGACACGTTATGAAGCTTATGGAGCTCGAAGACTTAGATCTTTCGTAGTTCTTTTTCTTTTGTGTTGAGTCGTAGGAACCACCATACTGTTAAGTGGGGTCCAGGAGAACCAGTCAGAATGACTGAAGTGATGCCTAAATCAAAAACCTATGTCTTCGAGCGAAGACAATGAGAGCGAGTCTTGTCCAGAGCCGGACAAGTCAGCTTTGCTTGTAGCCCAAGTAAAGTTGCCATGAGAGTTTGAAATCTGACCGTTGAGACACGTGTCAGTTCCTTAGTGACCCAGGGTCATTTCGGACAAATCAGGTCGGGTTGCCAAGTGGCTATAAATAGCCCACCCCCACAACCATAAACGGCTGGCTGCTCAGATTTCAGTGCACGGCTTTTGTCGTTTGAGAGCAACCCACCTCGAAGCCTTTGAGAGAAAATTTCTAGTGAGGAGAAAAGCCCTAACCACCCAGAGCCAGAGTAAATTGGGCATCACTTAAGTCTTCTTGTCTGTGTGATCTGAAGACTTATTACACTTGAGGACTGTGAATCCTCCAGACGGTTAGGCGTCGCGTTCAGAGCATCCAAGAGACATTGTGGATTGCCAGTGAATGAAGTTTGTGAAGGTTTGGGAGTCTACCTTGAAGACTTACCAGAGTGATTGGGCGAGGACTAAGTGACCTTAGCTCAAGGAGAATACGGTGAGGACTTGGTGTCCTGAACTGTGTGTTCAGGACTGGGTGTCCGGGACTGTGTGTCCTAAGGTTTAAATACCTAGCCGCTCCAACCAGACGTACAGTTGTCACAGCAACTGGAACTGATCCAACATATCATTGTCTTCAACGAGTCACTGGTTTCATCTTCACTTCCTTTTCTTACTGTTACTCATTGTGAAGCCATTGCATGCTTGCTTTATCTTTTGTCTTCACAACGTGAATGTATGATCTGTTTGGCTGCATAACTTCTTCCTACCTGATCCTTATTACACTGAAGCGGTTTGTCATTGTGCTTTCACTCTATTAAATACATGACCATGGCTGGCCTAGTGTAATCTAACTTCCGATGCATAGTAATAGGCATAATCTTCGCTGTTTGTCTTCATAACTCTCACATTTTGAAGACTTACATAAAAATCGCCTATTCACCCCCCCCCCCTCTAGTCGATATAACGCACTTTCAATTGGTATCAGAGCAAGGTGCTCCCTTGTTCTGTGTGATTCGGTTTAACCACCTGGAGTTTTAGCTATGTCGACTGCAAGGATAATCAAAGTCTCCGCTGCTTGCCCCGTCTTCGATGGAACTGAATATCCCTACTGGAAGAATAAGATGCGCATGCATCTTGAAGCTATTGACGTCGACCTATGGTATGTCGTCGAGAACGGCGTTCGCAAGGCTGGAGAAGGTGTCACTGCTGCTGATGTCAAGAAGTTCACTCAACTGGACTCTACTGCCAAAAATATCATCTGTGGTCATCTGAGAAAAGGACAGTATGGCCGTGTGAGTGCCTTGAAGACATCCAAGCTGGTCTGGGACTGGCTCTCCAAGGTCAATGAAGGCGTCTCAACCCAGAGAGATCAAAGAATCAGTGTTCTTTGCAACCTCTTCAACCGCTTCAAACGAAATGACAATGAGAATTTCCAGCACACATTTGACCGGCTCACTGACATCACAAATGAGCTTCAAGCCCTCGGCGCCACTGAGATCACCAAACATGAAATCGTCAAGACGCTGCTGAGATCACTTGATAGTTCGTTTGACATCCTGGCCCTGATGATTCAAGAACGTCCTGATTTCAAGACACTCGATCCGTCTGACATACTTGAGAGGCTCAACGCACATGAGTTTCAGCTTTCTGAGAAAAGAGATATCTACGGTCCAAACTATGGGCGAACTCATGCCTTGAAGGCAAAAGCTGTTTCCTCATCTGAAGAAGAATCTGACTGCAGTTCTGATGATCCTGAAGACATTGGAAGAGAACTTGCAATGCTAGTGAAGAAGTTCCAAAAATTCACCAAGAAGAAAGGCTTCAGAAAATCTTCACGATCAAGCTCAAGGAATGATGAAGCTTCTGCTCATGACTACAAGAAGAAAAAATGTCACAAGTGCAAGAAAACTGGACACTTCATCTCTGAGTGTCCACAGTGGGACAATGAGAACAGAAGGAAGAAGAAGAGCAAGGAATATGATTCTGACGACAAGAAGAAGAAGAAATACTCAAAGTCTTCTTCCAAGTCTTCCTCAAAGTCTTCATCACACAAGAAGAGCTCATCTGGCAAGGCACGTGCGTTTGTTGGCAAGGAGATGGATTCAGAGGAGGAGTCCACATCTGATGAGGCAGAGGTGGAGTCTGAGGAGGAGTCTGATTCTGGCATTGCGAGTCTGGCTACAGCATACGTCGCCAAGTCCATCTTCAACACTGAATACAATGACTGCATCACCGACACCGACGCAAATGACAAGAACGACTCCACTCCTACCTACTGCTTCATGGCACGCGGTGCCAAGGTAAACACACGCACTACTCGCTATCAAACATCTAGTGACGATGACTCTGACTGTGATTCAAAACCCAGCTACAAAACACTTGCTAAAATTGCAACTGAACAACAGAAAGCTATGGAACATATTCAAAAACTGTTAGACAGAAGCGATGATCTGTTGGGTGCTAAAATGACTCGATCTGAATCCTTAATTGAAGACATAAAAAACCTTCACGTTAAGTATCATGAACTTGAAGATCGTCTTGATACTCTCTCAACAACTCATGAAAAGCTTTCCTATGATTATCTTCAAAGGAAGCAAGAACTTGAGAAATTGAGAGCGGCTCATGAAGATCTTCAAAAGGAAAACGAGTCACTTCGCGCCGAACAGATCAGTCCCGCTCAGGAAGGATTTGAACCACCATGTCTTAAATGCATTGAGCGTGATAATGCTACTTCTGTTGCTGAATGTTCCACTGCTACTGCTGTTGCAATATCTTCAACTGTTGATGTGGTAACTAACCCCTCTGCTGAGGATACCACTGCTATTGCTGATGAGAATGCTAGGTTGAAGACATTGCTTGAAACAGGGATGTACAAAAGTCTTAAAGGACATCAGACATTATGTGATGTCCTCAAGAAGCAGATTCTGAACCGAAACCCTAGGAAAGAGGGTGTTGGGTTCGTGAGGAAAATAAATGCAGATGGCTCTTACTGGAAACCTGAGCAGTACCCCAAAACCACATGGGTTGCTGCAAAGGAACTTTCAGCAAATCCATCCAATTTATCTGGCTTCACTTGTGCTAACCCCATTATCATTGATGAATCCTTTGATGCAAACTATAAACTGTTTAAGAATCAGAATGGTGAAGTGTTTTCCAGGTACATTGGTACTAACTGCAGGAATGGACCGCCTATGAAGAAGATCTGGGTTCCGAAAAAGTGTCTGGAAAATCTTCCTGTGAATGTCTTCATGACACCTCACTTGAAGAAGACAAACCTCAGACCAAAGGCTTCATACGGTCCAATGGCTTCATACAAACAGAGGACTCACCTGAGTCACACTAATGCAAATGTTTTGCAGGGAAACCATACTCAGGCATATGAATATGAGAGCGGTTCATCGAACCGTCATGTTCATATGACCAAAAATTATTCTGCTTATTCCTATGAGTATTATTGTCCACCTGCTAGACTGTTTGCTAAGGCTTCAAAGCCAAAATTCTCAGATGCTGCACTTAGACTTATTGCTTCTAAGCCACCCTTGAAGATGTGGGTGGTTAAGAAAGCTTAACTCTCTTTTGCAGGGAAAGGTCTCTAGCAGAAAAACAAAATCTTCTGACGCTATTGCTGGGGACCTTAAAAATCTTGTAGGGCACAAGATAAAATGCCCGAATGGCATCATTATGTACCTCGTTCCTGAATCGCATGCTACTCTCCTTATTAGTCCTAATCTGGATCTAAGTTTTCATAACCCATTGGTTCGTCAAATGTTTTTGCTTCACAATTCTCTTCGTGAAGCCTATCCCCCTAACTGCATTGTAGGGTACGACACCAGCGACTTCAAAGTCTTCAGAATGGATTATTGACAGTGGGTGTACAAATCACATGACTGGCAAAAGAAGCCTCCTTATGGACTCAACCTTACGTCCATCCGACAAGAGCCACATCACATTTGCTGACACTGGTAAAAGTAAGGTATTGGGTCTAGGTAGAGTTGCAATCTCAAAGGATCAACACATGGATAAAGTCATGCTTGCTGAATCCCTTGGCTTCAACTTAATGTCTGTCTCAATGCTTTGCGATTTGAACATGATCGTAATGTTTGGAAAATATCGTTGCCTAGTACTAATGGAATCTGACAAGTCTCTAGTGTTTGAAGGGTATCGAAAAGATGATTTGTATGTGGTAGATTTCTCAGCAGGACCACAACTTGCAGTATGTCTTCTTGCAAAAGCTTCAGAATGCTGGCTTTGGCATCGGAGGGTTGGGCATGCTGACATGAGGAACCTCCACACTCTTGCGAAGAAGAAGCATGTCATAGGCATCGAGGGCGTCAAGTTCAAGAAAGATCACTTATGCGGTGCCTGTGAAGCAGGGAAGATGACAAGGGCAAAACATCCTTCAAAGACAATCATGACTACTACACAACCCTTCGAACTGCTCCACATGGATCTTTTCGGTCCCACTCACTTCTCAACTTTTACTACTTCTGCTTGCCTCTATGGCTTCGTCATCGTTGATGATTACTCTAGATATACATGGGTGCACATAATCCTTTACAAGACTGAAGTGCAGGATGTCTTCAGACGCTTCGCCGATCGAGCTATGAACAATTTTGGCGCCAAGATAAAGCACATCAGAAGTGACAATGGCACTGAATTCAAGAACACTGGCCTTGATACATATCTTGATACCTTGGGCATCACACATGAATTCTCAGCTCCGTACACGCCACAGCAGAATGGCGTCGTCGAACGCAAGAACAGAACACTCATTGAGATGGCCAGAACTATGCTAGATGAATACAAGACTCCAAGAAAATTCTGGACTGAAGCCATTGACACTGCATGCCATACAATCAATCGTGTTTATCTTCACAAGCTTCTGAACAAGACATCTTATGAACTCCTAACTGGCAAGAAGCCAAATGTCAGTTACTTCAGAGTATTTGAGGCAAGATGCTGGATCAAGGACCCACACCACACCTCAAAGTTTGCACCAAAAGCACATGAGGGCTTTATGCTTGGATATGGAAAGGATTCGCACTCCTACAGAGTGGATGTGCGGTTCGTTGAGACAAATGGTTCACAAAGAGAGCAACTGCCAAATGTGCTAGATGAAGTTCCAGTTGATGAATCAATCAAGCTTGGGAACTGGAGATACTATACCTTCTGAAGCTCATCCCGAAGAAGAACTTATCATCTCAGCACCTGATCAACATGAAGACAATGCTCAGCCTGAAGACATTCCTCCCAACACCAACACAGATCAGCAAGAGCAAAGTCTTCGCCCTGTACACCCTCGTGTTGCCAATGAAGTGCAAATTGACAGAATAATTGACAGCATCAATGCACCTAGTCCACTCACTCATTCAAGGGCAACTCAACTGGCAAATTTCTGTGGGCACTTCGCATTCGTATCAATATCAGAACCCAAGAAAGTTGAAGAAGCCTTCATGGAACCTGAATGGATTCAAGCTATGCAAGAAGAGCTTCAACAGTTTGAGCTGAATAATGTATGGGAACTGGTTAAGCGTCCTGATCCACGGAAGCACAACATAATAGGCACCAAATGGATATACCGCAACAAACAAGATGAGCATGGTCAAGTTGTCAGAAACAAAGCTCGTCTCGTTGCTCAAGGATATACTCAAGTGGAGGGCATTGACTTCGATGAAACATTTGCTCCTGTGGCTAGGCTTGAAGCCATACACATACTGCTGGCCTATGCAAATCATCATAACATACTTCTATATCAAATGGATGTGAAAAGTGCTTTTCTCAATGGCAAGATTGAAGAAGAAGTGTATGTTGCACAACCGACTGGCTTTGAAAATCCAAAACATCCTAACATGGTATACAAGCTCAACAAGGCACTATATGGCCTCAAACAAGCTCCCAGGGCCTGGTATGGCATACTCAAATACTTCCTGAAGAGCAAAGGCTTCATACCTGGTTCCCTGGATCCCACTCTTTTCACGAAGACATATGATGGTGAACTGTTTGTGTGCCAAATATATGTGGATGACATTATCTTCGGCTGCACCAATCAGAAGTACAGTGAAGAGTTTGGACATATGATGCAAGAGCAATATCAGATGTCCATGATGGGGGAGCTGAAGTTCTTCCTTGGTCTTCAAATTCGACAACAATGCAATGGCATCTTCATATCTCAAGAGAAGTATCTCAAAGATTGCCTGAAGAAGTTCGGTATGCAAGACTGCAAAGGCTTCACAACATCAATGCCAGCCAAACATCATCTAGGTCCTGACGACAATGGTAAAGAGTTCGATAAAAAGGTATACCGCTCCATGATTGGTTATTTGATTTATTTATGTGCATCTAGGCCAGATATTATGCTTAGTGTTTGCATGTGTGCTCGATTTCAAGCGGCACCAAAGGAGTCGCATCACTTAGCTGTGAAGCGAATTCTTCGATATTTGGCTCACACCCCAACTCTAGGATTATGGTATCCAAAGGTCTCAGAGTTTGATTTGGTTGGATTTTCGGATGCTGATTATGCTGGTGACAAAGTTGATCGCAAGTCCACATCAGGCACATGTCACTTTCTGGGATGATCACTTGTATGTTGGTCTTCAAAGAAGCAGAACTGTGTATCTCTCTCCACTGCTGAATCTGAATACATTGCTGCTGGATCTTGCTGCGCTCAGCTTCTGTGGATGAAGCAAACACTCAAGGACTATGGCATTCATCTGAAGCAAGTGCCACTTTACTGTGATAACGAAAGCGCCATCAAGATTGCCAACAACCCAGTTCAGCACTCGAAGACAAAGCACATTGAAATTCGTCATCACTTTCTCAGAGATCATGTTGTGAAGGAAGACATTGATATCATACACGTCAACACTGAAGAACAATTGGCAGATATCTTCACCAAGCCCTTGGATGGGAAGAGGTTTTGCAAGTTATGGTGTGAGCTAAATATCTTGGAATCCTCAAATGTCCTGTGATCAGGCACACATCCTAACACTTATGCATATTGATGACTTAGATGTGCAACACACAAAGTAAAGTATATCTTCAATCAATGAAGACATACATTCTAAGTGTGAATACATTAATGTGGAATTTGACTTCGGAGCGCCACGATAATTGTGCGCCGTGTCTGGGTCTAATACTTCCTATACGGTGGGTAACGCCACCACCAAACGTTCCATTTTGAAGAGTTTCACTCATGGCGTTACCTTGCAATATCTTCACATTTGGTTTGGCTTCGA
Organism: Triticum dicoccoides; assembly: GCF_002162155.2. NCBI lineage: Eukaryota > Viridiplantae > Streptophyta > Magnoliopsida > Poales > Poaceae > Triticum > Triticum dicoccoides. Next base: position 204,870,910 of record NC_041382.1, read on the forward strand.
ATTCAACATGTCTTCATGATTATCTTCACTATGTTGATTATATAGATATATATACTAGTGTTATGTCCTCTACAGCATTCACTTATAGCTATGTCTTCTTGGTTGAATCTTTTGAACTAAGTGAATGTGATCGGACCCTAATCTCTCTATGCTTTCTATCTCAAATTCTATCTCTCCAAGTCATATGCATTCTATTGAAACTGTCGAATGTCTTCACTGCGTCCTAGTCAGCAGAAGACATAGAGACAACCATAAAGTCCGTCTTCAATGCTCATTCCTCCACATAAAATCCGGAGAAGCAGGAACGACCGCCCGACAATCCAGGCGTGCGTGGGACGTGGAACAGACCCAAAACTTCCGCAAACTGGCCACGCGTTCCTCATATGCGAACCGCCAGGGGAACCTATGTAATAGCACAGTGCCGCCCCTGAGCCTATAAATTCACACTTACCGCGGTCATTATCTCCTTCTTCCACCCTCGCACGAACCCTAGCGCCACCGCTAGCACTCGACGATGCCGGCGACAAAGCGCTTCGCTGCCGCGACTTCTCCGACGCCGTCTTCACGCCGATCGCGGACATCATCCTCTCCGCAGTCGCCTAGGTGTTTTCCGTCGCCAAGTTAGGGCACGGAGGACTGAACTGCTCGGCATCATCTCCCACTTCCATCTAGCAGTTCCAGTGTGGTAAATAAAACTTCTTTTTACAGCCCCTTTGATCTTATGGTTCTGTCACTTTCTACCATAAGAAGTTTCTCTTCACACAAGTTAGATCTCTCGCTGCATCTCATAACATGCCTAGTATATTCACTTGTGCTTCATAAAGTAGTTAGATTCCTCACTTGTACTGATCTGTGGGTTCGTACAAATCTGGAACCAACTACTTATCTATGAGTGAATGTCTTCGCACGATGAGGTCAATGTCTTCTAAACTGATTAATCTTCAAAACCTTCTGAGAATGCATATGACCTCTTCCCCTTCCCTCGCACCTTAATGCTGTCATAGGTACATGTCCGTGGGAGAATCCTTCGGTTCTCATAGTCTGCATTCATTTGCAGAATTCCTACAGCATCACATAAACTCTCCTGAAGCCAGTTCCTGTTGGTCCAGCAAAAGAAAGCCTTTGAAGCCTTTGAAAGTTTTGAAGCCTTTCAAGTTAAAGTATATGGCTTCAGAAGCAGCAGCAAGGAAGGGGGGCAGACAGAGACGTGAAGGAACTTCCAAAGATCTGCCTGAAGACTTGGCAGAAATGTACAAAACAGATCCAGAAGAAAGTTATGGGCAGCGCAAGACCCGAATCCAATGGATTCGACGCTATTGGGCAGAACAGTGGTTCAAATACCGCTTCGTCACTCAGGAGTATGTTAAGAAATGTGCCATCAAGAAGCCATGGGGGGACATCTTATACAAGAATCTCGTACCCAAGACCAGAGATGAAGCCATTGCTCAAGGCTTCTACCCATGCATGGTCCGAGGACCACAGCCTGATGATGCGCATCCGTCGTCACTCCTCTGGTGTCGTGACGACAATCTCTTCAAGCGCAACTTTCAGTTTGCCCAACAGTCAGCGAAGCTAAACAAGAAGAAATTTGGGTTAGACTTCAACCCTGGTCCCTCCGCACCAAGGGCAGATGGCACACGCGACGCAGAACCCAATGTCATCAGTCCGTTTTGCCAATCTTGAGGGCCTGATCACCCACATCTTAGTCCAAGGGACTGCCGTGAATGACCCTCCAGCTGACTCTGAGTCTGATGAAGCCCCTGCTGTGCCGAAGCCAAAGCAGACAAAGAAACCAAAAGCTTCAAAGCCAGCCCCTGCCTCAAAAATCTCAAGGGCGAAGCCATTGAAAACTGCACCTCCTGAAGTCAGTGTGCAGTCTGAAGACGTATCCCGCGTCTCCAAGCCCCAGAAGGAAAAGGAGCCCCAGCAACACACCGGCAAAGAGTTCACTGCTGCTGCCATTCTGCGCAGCGAAGCCATTGATCTATCAAGCGATGAAGATCTTGGAGATGACGCTCTTGAGCAGCTCATCAAAAGCAAGGAAGAAGCAGAAATCTTCAACAACCTACCTCTGTTTGATGTTGCCATCATCCACAACTTCATCGATGAATGGTTTGCCTCACCGGACATAAGCTTCGAAGATCTGCAGCTGCCCGTTGGCCTCAGCGTCGCCTTCCAAGGCGCAATTGCTTCAGAACTGGCCATTGCTCAGCGCATTGTTGAGCTGAAGCAGAAAATTGATCATGAAAAGGCTCAGTTCAAGAAGCACATGGCCAGGCTCAGCGTGCAGGAAGTGAAGAGCTTCAAAATCATGCTGCATGAGCTAAAGGAAAATTTTCTGAAGAAGCGTGCAGAAGCTCAAGGCTCGCGTGAGCGGATGAAGTCTCTGGCAGAACGATGTGTGCAGGCCTACAATGAGGCCGAGAAGCGCAAGGCACTTGGGCGTCCTGGCATCGACCCCAAGATGGCCGCGAAGAAGAAGAAGCAGCCTGCTGTGAATGAACCAGAGGCACCAAGACAAGAAGCTATTCCGATTGTCTTCCCAACCGCCACGACTGGCTCGAAGCCAAAGAGCCGGTCAACCGCTTCAGAGCTTAAGAAGACACGGAATGCAGAGGCTAAAGCTAGGAAGAGGAAACACTCTGAAGCCTCTCCTTCTGACCCCGCCAAGAAGAAGCGTAAGATCAAGAAAGCTCGAGCTGCTCCCACAGAGCCCTTAATGGTTGAACCCCTCTCTGTCATTCACCCCAACGCAGAACGTCAGCTAACAGTTCATGAGCCTGCTCCGACAGAGGCTCCTCAAGCTGAGGACATTCCAGCAGCCGACCCCATCGCTGCTGAAGACATTGGTCACAAGGATAATGTACAAGATGATGCAGTCCTTCCTCAGCTTGAAACAAGCGAACTCATCAGCATTGGTCGTCCTCTGACACCAATGGCACAAGATGAGTCATGGGCAGATCGTCCTCAGGAGGAAGAAGACTTTGAGGCCCAGCCCACTCCAACCCCACAAGCGTCGTCTGCGTTCCGTAGGCTTCGCAAAGGTCCAAGGCCTCAAGTCCATACTGAAGAAATTCCGGCTGCATCAGCCGAAGACAATGAAGAAGCACCACCAGAACCCACTCCCCTCCTCCATCAAGATGCAGTTCTCCAGGAGAACGTGCCTGAGGTTGTCCATCCAACTACACAAGCGGAGGAATAAAATGTTGAGGCTGCCACCACAAACACTGAAGCCAATGTGGAGCCCGCCCCACCAAATGCTTCAGCAGACAGTGAAGCTACTGAGCCAGACACTTCTGTTCCTGAGTCTGCTGCAGGTCCTCAATTTGATTATCATGTTGAGCACATGCCTCATGTCCAGAAGCCAGTCCCAAGGCTTCCAAGGTTCCCAGGTCCTGCATCAGCACCTGGCTCCTTTGACATAAATAGCTTTAAGGCAGACAATACATTTTTCAACAGCTCCAAGAACCCCTATTGAAGGGAAAGGATTGTATCAGATAGGTTCTGGAGCTATCCTCAGCGCAGATACTACTCAAGCATCCTATACAACCAAGGTCGCATCTTCCCGCACAAGCGCCTTGAGGTTGAAGCCATTGCTGGTTTGCCCTGTCTTGAGGAAGCTTTGGATTGCTTTAGGCAAGTGGGTCTGCCGCCGTTTGTGACTGATGAAGAGCACTGGAATGAAGAGCTTCTGCTTCAGTTCTATGCCACCCTCCATATAAAAGGATAAAATAGAGATCCGAAGACTTGGGTCCTGGAGTGGATGACCGGCAATGTCCATCATGAAGCCAATGCATTTGATATCATTGAGCTCACCGGCCTGCCCACTCCTGGCGAATTCTTCGAGGAAGGCTGTCAACTACATTCTGAAGCTATTGAGAGCATATTCCAGAGGCCTGAACCAAATATGAGTCAGACACTCTCAATGATGAAGCCATTGCCTCAGGATGCATCCTATCCAACTGAGTTCTTCGTTGAAGACCTTGAGTACCTGCCAAGGACCATATATCACATCATTCGGCAGACTCTCTAGCCCATTAAGGGACACTCTCCACATGCCAAGATTGAGGGTGCAATGAAGACTCTCCTATTCTATATCCTGCATGGCAAATGCTTCAACGCACAGGATCTCTTCATATGCCAACTTGCAGCGTCAGGCTCGGAATTATTTGGTTTGAAGTTCTATGCTCCTTGGGTGATGAGGCTGATCAAACTGCACTCTACGATCTCGTATTAGCCCTCAGCCCGAAACCATCGGATCTTCCTGCCAGATGTGGATACCTCTGCTGAAGCCATATATCCCGAACCTACCAAGCAACCGATAAGTCTTCAGAATGCAGAACACCAGAGCTTCACGCAGAACGTTGAAGGTGTTGAAGCCATATCCAGGGTGTATCCATTGGCTGGCACTACACGTGCACCACGCCCAGCATCTACTGAAGCCACAGACAGCACAAATGCTCAAAGACCTAAGAAGCGCGCTCGTGCCCTCACTGACCGAGAGCTTCTTGTGGCCCTTCACCAAAAGCAAGATAGGCATCACGACTGGCTAAAGCGTCAGATGAAAAGCCTCTTAGTGGATGTCAATCGTCTTCGAAACCTTGCCACCAAGAATGCCTTCGTTACACATGAGACTTGCCGTCGTACATGGAAAGGGCTCTCAATGATATGCACTGAAGCTGAACTTGAAGAGGATGGCTTCACTGAGCGCTTCAAGTTTGACACCACACCTCCCAGAAGGGCTGTGATGCGCAACACACCATCACTTGAAGACTCTGAGTTTTCTTCATCTGCTGCCATAGTTACTGCAAGGATCATTGATGAAGACGACGATGCTACATCACCGCCACCTGCTTCAGCACCTCCAAGCTCCTCTGCACCGCCAAACACCTCCAACGACCCTGCTGCTCCTGGAAACGAGTAGACACTCTATGTCTTCGAACCTTTTTAGTCCTTGCTGACAAAAGGGGGAGAAGCATATGAGTTGATAGTCTTCAAGCGGGTCCATATGGGCGGGTGCTATATTTTTGCTACATTTTGCTTCGTGCTTACAACTCTCATTTTTGCTTCATTTGGTTCTTTGAGTTGTAACACTAAGACTCGATGGTCGTTTGCCACCCTGTTTGCGAAGATAAATTCCGCATGTGCGACGATAAATTTTGCACTTATCTCATTCTGCAGACGTCCATTTTCCATTATGCATGTCATTATCTTCATATACTTTCACATGCGTAGTGGATTGTCATCATAAGCTGAAGTGGATCTCCACAAGTACAACCTGCCATGTGCATTTGCATTCCAAAAGCAAATCAACTTATATGCACATCTTCAGGGGGAGCCCTTGCAACTTATGAAGACAATTCCCTATCCTTTACAAATTTCACAGATTATATTCCCCGTTGAAAACTTCAACTAGTTTGTCATCAATCACCAAAAAGGGGGAGATTGTAAGTGCATCTAGTGCCACCCCTAGTTGGTTTTGGAGTATTGACGACAAACCTAGTTGAGGGACTAATGTGTTTGTGAGAATTGCAGGAAAACACAGGTAGAAGTCCCTCATTGATTCGGTTTTACTACCAGAGATGACCCCTAAAAATGTATGAAGACATTGAAGACAAAGGTGGTATATGAAGATATTCACATTGAAGACTATGACAAAAGAAGACACGTTATGAAGCTTATGGAGCTCGAAGACTTAGATCTTTCGTAGTTCTTTTTCTTTTGTGTTGAGTCATAGGAACCACCGTACTGTTAAGTGGGGTCCAGGAGAACTAGTCAGAATGACTGAAGTGATGCCTAAATCAAAAACCTATGTCTTCGAGCGAAGACAATGAGAGCGAGTCTTGTCCAGAGCCGGACAAGTCAGCTTTGCTTGTAGCCCAAGTAAAGTTGCCATGAGAGTTTGAAATCTGACCGTTGAGACAGATGTCAGTTCCTTAGTGACCCAGGGTCATTTCAGACAAATCAGGTCGGGTTGCCAAGTGGCTATAAATATCCCACCCCCAAAACCATAAATGGTTGGCTGCTCAGATTTCAGTGCATGGCTTTTGTCGTTTGAGAGCAACCCACCTCGAAGCCTTTGAGAGAAAATTTCTAGTGAGGAGAAAAGCCCTAACCACCCAGAGCCAGAGTAAATTGGGCATCACTTAAGTCTTCTTGTCTGTGTGATCTGAAGACTTATTACACTTGAGGATTGTGAATCCTCCAGACGGTTAGGCGTCGTGTTCAGAGCATCCAAGAGACATTGTGGATTGCCAGTGAACGAAGTTTGTGAAGGTTTGGGAGTCTACCTTGAAGACTTACCAGAGTGATTGGACGAGGACTAAGTGACCTTAGCTCAAGGAGAATACGGTGAGGACTTGGTGTCCTGAACTGTGTGTTCAGGACTGGGTGTCCGGGACTGTGTGTCCTAAGGTTTAAATACCTAGCCGCTCCAACCAGACGTACAGTTATCACAGCAACTGGAACTGGTCCAACATATCATTGTCTTCAACGAGTCACTGGTTTCATCTTCACTTCCTTTTCTTACTGTTACTCATTGTGAAGCCATTGCATGCTTGCTTTATCTTTTGTCTTCACAACGTGAATGTATGATCTGTTTGGCTTCATAACTTCTTCCTACCTGATCCTTATTACACTGAAGCAGTTTGTCATTGTGCTTTCACTCTATTGAATACATGACCATGGCTGGCCTAGTGTAATCTAACTTCCGCTGAATAGTAATAGGCATAATCTTTGCTGTTTGTCTTGTTAACTCTCACGTTTTGAAGACTTTCATAAAAATCGCCTATTCACCCCCCTCTAGTCGATATAACGCACTTTCAAATGGTGAGCCTAGATTCCGCAAAATGGCTTGAAGCCATGAAATCTAAGATGAGATCCATGTATGAGAACAAATATGGACTTTGGTTGACTTGCCCACTGATCGGCAAGCAATTGAGAATAAATGGATCTTCAAGAGGAAGACGGACGCTGATAGTAGTGTTACTATCTACAAAGCTAGAATTGTCGCAAAAGGTTTTCGACAAGTTCAAGGGGTTGACTACGATGAGACCTTCTCACCCGTAGCGATGCTTAAGTCTGTCCGAATCATGTTAGCAATTGCCGCATTTTATGATTATGAAATTTGGCAAATGGATGTCAAAACTGCATTCCTAAATGGATTTCTGGAAGAAGAGTTGTATATGATGTAGCCGGAAGGTTTTGTCGATCCAAAAGGAGCTAACAAAGTGTGCAAGCTCCATCGATCCATTTATGGACTGGTGCAAGCCTCTCAGAGTTGGAATAAATGCTTTGATAGTATGATCAAAGCATATAGTTTTATACAGACTTGCGGTGAAGCCTGTATTTACAAGAAAGTGAGTGGGAGCACTACAACATTTCTGATAAGTATATGTGAATGACATATTGTTGATCGGAAATAATGTAGAATTATTCTGCAAAGCATAAAGGAGTGTTTGAAAGGAGTTTTTTCAAAGAAAGACCTCGGTGAAGCTACTTACTTATTGAGCATCAAGATCTATAGAGATAGATCAAGACGCTTGATAAGTTTTTTCAATGAGTACATACCTTGACAAGATTTTGAAGTAGTTCAAAATGGAACAGTCAAAGAAAGAGTTCTTGCCTGTGTTACAAGGTGTGAAATTGAGTAAGACTCAAAGCCCGACCACGGCAGAAGATAGAAAGAGAATGAAAGTCATTCCCTATGCCTCAGCCATAGGTTCTATAAAGTATGCCATGCTGTGTACCAGATCTATTGTATACCCTACACCGTGTTTAGCAAGGGAGTACAATAGTGATCTAGGAGTAGATCACTGGACAACTGTCAAAATTATCCTTAGTGGAATAAGGATATGTTTCTCGATTATGGAGGTGACAAAAAGGTTCGTCGTAAAGAGTTACGTCGATGCAAGTTTTGACACTAATCCAGATGACTCTAAGTCTCAATCGGGATACATATTGAAAGTGGGAGCAATTAGCTAGAGTAGCTCTGTGCAGAGCATTGTTGACATAGAAATTTGCAAAATACATACGGATCTGAATGTGGCAGACCCATTGACTAAACTTCTCTCACAAGCAAAACATGATCACATCTTAGTACTCTTTGGGTGTTAATCACATAGAGATGTGAACTAGATTATTGACTCTAGTAAACCCTTTGAGTGTTGGTCACATGATGATGTGAACTATGGGTGTTAATCACATGATGATGTGAACTATTGATGTTAAATCACATGGTGATGTGATCTAGATTATTGACTCTAGTGCAAGTGGGAGACTGAAGGAAATATGCCCTAGAGGCAATAATAAAGTTATTATTTATTTCCTTATACCATGATAAATGTTTATTATTCATGCTAGAATTGTATTAACCGGAAACATAATACATGTGTGAATACATAGACAAACAGAGTGTCACTAGTATGCCTCTACTTGACTAGCTCGTTAATCAAAGATGGTTATGTTTCCTAACCATGGACAAAGAGTTGTTATTTGATTAACGGGATCACATCATTAGGTGAATGATCTGATTGACATGACCCATTCCATTAGCTTAGCACCCGATTGTTTAGTATGTTGCTATTGCTTTCTTCATGACTTATACATGTTCCTATGACTATGAGATTATGCAACTCCCGTTTGCCGGAGGAACACTTTGTGTGCTACCAAATGTCACAACGTAACTGGGTGATTATAAAGGAGCTCTACAGGTGTCTCCAAAGGTACATGTTGGGTTGGCGTATTTCGAGATTAGGATTTGTCACTCCGATTGTCGGAGAGGTATCTCTGGGCCCTCTCGGTAATGCACATCACATAAGCCTTGCAAGCATTGCAACTAATGAGTTAGTTGTGAGATGATGTATTACAGAACGAGTAAAGAGACTTGCCGGTAACGAGATTGAACTAGGTATTGGATACCGACGATCGAATCTCGGGCAAGTAACATACCGATGACAAAGGGAACAACGTATGTTGTTATGCGGTCTGACCGATAAAGATCTTCGTAGAATATGTAGGAGCCAATATGAGCATCCAGGTTCCGCTATTGGTTATTGACCGAAGACATGTCTCGGTCATGTCTACATTGTTCTCGAACCGTAGGGTTCGCATGCTTAAGGTTTCGATGACAGTTATATTATGAGTTTATGAGTTTTGATGTACCGAAGGAGTTCAGAGTCCTGGATGAGATTGGGGACATGACGAGGAGTCTCGAAATGGTTGAGACGTAAAGATCGATATATTGGACGACTATATTCAGACATCGGAAAGGTTCTGAGTGATTCGGGTATTTTTCGGAGTACCGGGTAGTTACGGGAGAAGCAATGGGCCTTGATGGGCTTTAGTGGGAAGAGGAGAAAGGGCCAAGGGGCTGCTGCGCCCCCCCTCCCCTCTGGTCCGAATTGGACTAGGGAAAAGGGGGCCGGCCACCTTTCCTTCTCCTCCACTTCCTTCTTCCTTCCTCCCCTCTTGGTGGACTCCTACTAGGACTTGGAGTCCTAGTAGGACTCCACATCCTGGCCGCACCAATTGCCTTGGCCGGCCTCCTCCTCCTCCATCCTTTATATACTGAGGCAAGGGGCACCCCATGAACACAAGTTGATCTTCGTGATCGTTCCTTAGCCGTGTGCGGTGCCCCCCTCCACCATATTCCACCTCGGTCATATTGTAGCGGTGCTTAGGCGAAGCCCTGCGACGGTAGAACATCAAGATCGTCACCACGCCGTCGTGCTGACGGAACTCCTCCCCGACGCTTTGCTGGATCGGAGCCCGGGGATCGCCATCGAGCTGAACGTCTGCCAAGAACTCGGAGGTGCCGGAGTAACGGTGCTTGGATCGGTCGGATCGTGAAGACGTACGACTACATCAACCGCGTTGTCACAGCGCTTCCGCTTCGGTCTACGAGGGTACGTAGACAACACTCTCCCCTCTCGTTGCTATGCATCACCATGATCTTGCGTGTGCGTAGGAATTTTTTTTGAAATTACTACGAAACCCAACAAGTGGGTTAGACTTAAATGTGATAGTCATATTCTTCATGGTGCTCTCTTTATGTTTTAATTCTTATCCTTTATGTGAGCATCATTGAAATCATCATGCCTAGCTAGGGGCGTTAAATGTTAGCGCTTGTTGGGAGGCAACCTAATTTTATTTTTGTTATTTGCTTTTTGTTCCTGTTTAGTAATAAATAATTCATCTAGCCTCTGTTTATATGTAGTTTTATGTTTTAATTAGTGTTTGTGTCAAGTAGAACCTTTGGGAAGACTTGGGGAAAGTCTTTGCGATCATGCTGTAAAAAACAGAAACTTTAGCGCTCACGAGATTTGCTGCCATTTTTTATTGGAGAGGGATATTTAGTCAATTCTTTTTGAAGATGATTAATAGATAAATTCCTCACGTCCAGCATTTTATTTTAGAATTTTTGGGGTTCCAGGAGTATACGTTTGATCCAGATTACTACAGACTTTTCTGTTTTTGACAGATTCTGTTTTCTATGTGTTGTTTGCTTATTTTGATGAATGTATGAGTAGTATCGGAGGGTATGAACCATAGAGAAGTTGGAATACAGTAGATATTACACTAATATGAATTTAGAATGAGTTCACAACAGTACCTTGAAGTGGTGTTTTGTTTTCTTTTGCTGACGGAGCTCGCGAGATTTTCTATTTTGAGTTTTGTGTTGTGAAGTTTTCAAGTTTTGGGTTAAGTTTTGATGGATTACGGAGTAAGGAGTGGCAAGAGCCTAAGCTTGGGGATGCCCAAGGCACCCCAAGGTAATATTCAAGTACAACCAAGAGCCTAAGATTGGGGATGTCCCAGATGGCATCCCCTCTTTCGTCTTCATTCATCGGTAACTTTACTTGGAGCTATATTTTTATTCACCACATGATATGTGTTTTGCTTGGAGCGTCATTTTATTTTATTTTGTTTTGCTTGTTGTTTGAATCAAATACCAAGATCTGAAATTATTAAATGTTAGAGAGTCTTCACATAGTTGCATAATTATTCAACTACTCATTGATCTTCACTTATATATTTTGGAGTAGTTTGTCATTTGCTCTAGTGCTTCACTTATATCTTTCTAGAGCATGGTGGTGGTTTTATTTTATAGAAATAGATGAACTCTCATGCTTCAATTATATCATTTTGAGAGTCCAAAACAACATGGTAGTTTGCTTTGGTTATGAATTTAGTCCTAATATGATGGACATCAAAGAGGGGTATAATAAAAACTTTCATATGATGTGCATTGAATACTATGAGAAGTTTGATACTTGATAATTGTTTTGAAATATGAAGATGGTGATATTAGAGTCATGCTGTAACATCCCAAATTTTCAATTTGGAATGTTATACATTAGGTCATCATGCATATCATATTTTATTTTGCTTTTGGTTTTGATCCTAGAAAATCCTAAGCAACTCAAGGACCCACGGAGAGAGTTGGGGATTTCGTTATTTACGTATTTGAGTTTTCTCAAATTATGTAAACAGGATCATTTGATTTAATTTATTTTGTCATCAATTATTTCTATTACAAAGATATGAGAGCGGGAATAAAATGACTTTCCCAAAATATAGAAATATTGAGGATTTAGTAAAAAAATCAAATAAGTTTTATTTCGGAGTTTTTCGGTATTTTTATTTGAATTTAGGAAAAATGCGCGTTTTTAAAAATTGTAGTTTGGGCCCAGATAAATGTTCACTTTATCAGGCTTGATTTTAGAAACCCAGTAAAATTTATTTCGTGATTTTAGGAGTCCGTTTAGTATTTCTTTTTATTTTTCTTCCGAGTGGATTAAAGAAAAACTGGAACCGACTACGGGCCGTTTTCGACCTGGACTCCGCCGGCCTAGGCTATAAAAGCCGCCACCCCGGGGACATAATAGCCCAACCGCCCGCCGCCGCCGCCGCCTAAACCCTAACCCTAGCCCCAGCCCCGCCGCCTCTAGCCGCCGCCGCCGCCTAAACCCTAACCCTAGCCCCAGCCCCGCCGCCTCTAGCCGCCGCCCGCCGACTCGCCGGTGTGCGCGCCTTTCGAGGTTCTCGCCGCCCCGTTTTCTGTTCTGTTTAAAAAAAAATCTATTCGTCGTTTTTCTTTTTCGTCGGATTTTCCACGGTTATTTTCTGATCGTCATTTCTGATCCGATTTTCGTTTTAGTATAACTTTTCGCTCGTTTATCGGAATCAGGCGATTCAAGCGCCTGGAGTTTCTTCTCAAAACCCTCTTTCAGAATAATCAACTTAAACAAGTTTTTGCTACTGTAAAATTTGCCCTAGATCCAGATTACTAGAACGAAGTTGTTTTCTTTCGCCGTTTGATTTCTTTCGCTTCGTTCGATTTGATTTTCTTTTTGCCAACCAGGGTTCTTAAGTTGAACTTTCTGGTTGGATCTGCTATTTGAGTTTTACCTGTGCATTAGATGAGTACTTATTGTATGCTTGTTGTTTGTCTGCGATAGAATACCCGGAGTGCGCCGCCTGTTACTTCGAATCTCTAGGTTTCACGGATCATCAGCAAGGCAAGTAACACTTCGATCATACCTTTTCTACAACCCAGTTTTATTGCATTAGATCAATCCTCACACATTGCATGGTTAGGATCTAATTAAACTATGGGATGGGAAGTAGATGAGGTAGTACCTATTACCTGTTTATTATCAAACCTTTGGGAGTTACTTCTACGTTTGCTTATTATGCCATGCTATGCTAGTAGACATGGATTGGGTGAGTGATATCCATGACAGATGTGAGATTGATAATTAAGGGTTTATCTAAGGTGGCAACCTAACACACATCTGGGTGGACTGAGGCACCTGGGGTTACCAGGACTTGCCTGTTTTTCTTTGGACCGCCACCCAGGCCCAAAGGGATCATGAGATTATTCATACTAGAAACTTCCATGTGCAGCCACAAGCCAATATGGGCTCTGGCATAGTTGACTAAGTTGTGCGAACTCTTACAGTGGTAGACTAGCAGATGTAGGGGATGTAGGTGGTACGGTCTACCCAATCGTAAGGTGCTAGCGCTTCTGAAAGACTATGTCTCGGTCATCCGTCTTCTCAAACACCCTGTAGTGCGAGAAACCAAACAGAGGCGATCGAGTCTTGTGGGGAAAAGTGCGCAAACCTCTGCAGAGTGTAATGAACTAATCATGGTTAGCCATGTCCCCGGTTATAGACATCTTGAGTATCTAGTACCTGGATTATCATGTGAATCTCAACATGTTACTCTAAATTAATTTTGATGGGTTTTAATGATGTTACTTAATTGGGATTGAGGATGCTGTCAACCATTCTCAATGTTTAACAACCACCATGATAGTAATTAATTTTATTCCTTTGAAGTAGGGAAAAATTGGCTTTACGCAAAAACAGTAACCATAGAGCTTTACACCAGCCAAATATGCATATAGTATAGCTGTTGCATTCCGTTACTTTCTATGTGTTACCTTGCCAGCATATTCCATGTGCTGACCCGTTTTCGGGCTGCAACGTTAATGTTGCAGACTTTTCAGACGACGATTAAGGAGTTTTTAGGTCGTGGTTCTATACTCAGTGATGCCGTTGGAGTTGATGGACTCACTTATCTTCCAAGCCTTCCGCTATTATCGACACTAGATGGCCTTAAGCCATATTTATTGTAATAAGTTCTCTTTTGAGACACTCGATGTAATAAGTGTGTGATTGCTACTCTGCTATAAATCCTCCGAGTACTGTGTGGTGTCAGCATTACTGATCCAAGGATGACACCGGAGCACAGAGATCAGACTGTTTGAGGTCTGGTCGCTACAGAGATGGTATCAGAGCACACGCTGACTGTAGGACACGACCACTAAGCCAAAGACCTAGATCACTAGATCTCTCTCTTCTCTTATGACTTCTCATCTTTTCTACTCTTTAGGATGGTGGATGCAAGGAACAAGTTCACCCAACCGGATGAAGATACACCCTTTGGACGCCACTTGAAGGAAGTCACTAGATACCTGAACATAGGAATACCAAGCTTCACGGGAACCTACAACACCACTTTACCTGAAGAAGAGCGCTGGATGATTCAAGTTCAAGTTCCAAGAAGGACGTTCATGCCAGTCACTGAGCCCATAGAGTTTTCTTTTGATGCACCAACTTGGAGTCTAGGAAAGAGCATGGAAGCTCACATTCCATGGGACGCATTGGAGAAGTCTACCGCAAGGATCTCAAGGATACTATCTACCAGATTTGTGGGCGCCGAGATGAACACTGGGAGATGATCAGCACCAGGAAAGATAGATCAATTGCAGCTTTTATTCAGGAGTTAAACCAGCACATTCGACGACAGGAGAATCAGATGTGCGCCGACATGATAGATCTGAAGAAGGCTAAGACTAGAATCAAGGAACTGGAGGAAGAACTCAAGGCTACACGCGAAGATTATGAAATAAGAAATTGAAGTATTGGTGGATAAGAATGCCGACCTAACTATGAAGCTAGGAATATTTATGGGAGGCCCGACACCAGTAGATGAAGACGAGGAACCCAAGGAGATTAGCCCGAAAGACTACATCATCATCGACGGCACCGACTCGGAACAAGATAGTAGCGATAATGTCTATGTGGATGAAGCAGGAGCAGATATCATGGAGTCTACAACCGTAGAATATTTCTAGTAGACCACCTCATCAGTAGTAGTAGTCCACCATGTAAATATAGTAGTCCGAGCACTTTTTGCGATAGTTAGATCGATTGTATGCCTTTGTTTGATTGATTGAAGTGAATTGTGTGCGTTTGCCTCATGTGCATATGGGTAGTGTTTTCTCTTTAGACCCCCTCTATTCTTATATCTCATCTTTTCTAAAACCCTCAGATGCCTCCGAGACATGACCCCGGATTTGCTTTTCCGCCGGAGCTCACCCAGTTGATCCAGCAGCAGAACACCTTGATGCAGTTGCTAGTTCAGAATCAGAATCAGGGGAACAACAACAACAACCCACCACCACCACCACCTGTTGACCACTTAGCCCGTTTTCTTAGGCTGAATCCACCGGTGTTTTCCAGTAGCACCGAGCCGATAGTAGCAGATGATTGGCTCCACAAGATAGCTAGGGAGTTGACCACCGCAAGATGCACAGATGTGGAGAAGGTTAAGTTTGCTGCACATCAGTTAGAAGGACCCGCAGCATCTTGGTGGGAGAATTTCACAGCCACTTTCCCAGTCGACACTGTCACATGGGACCAGTTTCAGCAGGCTTTTCATACTGCTCATGTTTCAGCAGGAGCAATGGCCATGAAGAAGCGTGAGTTTCGTAATTTGCGCCAAGGAGGACGGACAGTTGGCCAGTATGTGGAGGAGTTTAGTAAACTAGCACGTTATGCCCCAGATGACGTTGCTACGGATGTAGCTAAGCAGGAGAAATTCCTGGAAGGACTGAATGATGAGTTGAGCATGCAGTTGATGGTAACCACCTTCAACAACTACCAGGAGTTGGTAGATCGTGCTCTTATGATTGAAGGGAAGCAGCAGCCAACTGAGAACTGCAAGAGGAAGTATGGACAAGGAAAGTATAATTCAGGAGCTCAGCAGAAGCCTCGTTTTACCCCTAGGCCAGGAGGACATTTTCAGCATACCCATGGAGTAGGTAGCTCGCACAATCACAATGGCACCAAGAATGGTAATGGGAATGGAGGAAGTAATGGACAGAACCGCAGCACCCCATCAACCACAGCCAAGAAGGACTTGAGCCACGTCACTTGCTATAAGTGTTCGAAGCCAGGACATTTTGCAAACGAATGTCCTGAAGGCCAAAACGGCAATGGAAGTTCTGGAAAGAAGCCGAACCCTTTCAACAGGGGACAGGTGAACCACGTTAGCGTGGAGGAGGTTGAAGCTCAGCCCGATGCAGTAATAGGTAAGTTTTTGGTTAAGTCATTTACTACACTCGTTCTTTTTGATACTGGTGCATCACATTCATACATCTCAAGGGGATTTGTGGATAAGTATAACCTACCAACCCAAGCCCTTAGGTCACCCATGTTAGTAACCTCGCCAGGAGCAGAGTATGTGGCAAGTTTATGGTGTGATCGGTTACCATTAAGGATTGGTAACTATGTTTTCCCTCAGACCTAATAGTATTGGAATCTCAAGGATTGGATGTGATATTAGGCATGGAATGGTTATCAAAGTATAAAGGGAATATTGAGTGTGCTAGTAAGTCAATTTTGCTTACCACACCAGAAGGGAGAAGGATCAAGTATGTATCCTGGCATGTACCAAAAAGGACACAAGTAAATTCCTTATCAGGAGTTGTGCAGGAGGAAGTACCAGTGGTAAGGGATTTTCCGGATGTATTTCCCGAAGAGTTGCCAGGCATGCCACCAGATAGAGATATTGAGTTTTTGATTGAGCTTTTGCCAGGCACTGGGCCAATATCAAAGAGACCATATAGGATGCCAGCAAAGGATTTGGTGGAAATTAAGAAGCAGATTAAGGAGTTACTGGATAAGGGATATATTCGCCCAAGTTCTTCGCCTTGGGGATCACCAGTACTTCTAGTGGAGAAGAAGGATGGATCGTTAAGGATGGTTGTTGACTATCAAGGATTGAACGAAGTAACGATCAAGAACAAGTACCCACTACCAATGATCAATGATCTGTTTGATCGGTTGCAAGGAGCTAAAGTGTTTTCCAAGATCGATTTGCGATCTGGATACCACTAGTTGAAGATTCGAGAACAGGATATACCTAAGACAGCATTCACCACAAGATATGGACTATATGAGTATACCGTTATGTCATTTGGACTGACTAACGCGCCTGCCTATTTTATGAACATGATGAACAAAGTGTTTATGGAGTTTTTGGATAAGTTCGTCGTAGTGTTCGTTGATGATGTCCTGGTTTATTCGAAGAATGAAGAGGAGCATAAGGAGCATTTGCGTTTGGTACTTGGAAAGCTCAGAGAACATTAGTTATATGCCAAATTCGGCAAATGTGAATTTTGGTTGAAGGAAGTAGGATTCCTTGGACACGTTATATCCGGAGAAGGTATAGCAGTAGATCCCGCTAAAGTTGAAACCGTGACCAGGTGGGAAGCCCCAACTACAATTGGAGAGATCCGGAGTTTTCTTGGACTCGCAAGATACTACCGGAGATTTATTGAGAACTTCTCAAAGGTTGCGAAGCCTATGACGGAGTTGCTGAAGAAGGATACTAAGTTCAAATGGACTGAGGAGTGTGAGGCTAGTTTCCAGGAGTTGAAGAAACGTTTGGTTACCTCACCCGTATTGATTTTGCCAGATCAAACCAAGGATTATGAGGTGTATTGCGACGCTTCACGTCGAGGACTTGGAGCAGTGATTATGCAGGAAGGGAAAGTTGTTTCGTATGCTTCACGACAACTGAAGCCCCATGAATTGAATTATGCTACGCATGATTTGGAGTTAGCAGCCGTAGTGCATGCACTGAAGACATGGAGACATTTCCTCATTGGAAATCATTGTGAGGTGTACACGAATCACAAGAGTTTGAAGTACATTTTCACACAGAAGGAGTTGAACCTCAGACAAAGGAGATGGTTGGTGCTTATCAAGGATTATGATATGAGATTGCATTATCATCCCGGAAAAGCTAATGTAGTAGCTGATGCATTAAGCCGTAAGAGTCATGTCAATACACTAATGACGGGAGAAATACCCAAGGAGTTAGCAGGAAATCTTCATGAACTATGTTTGGAAATAGTTCCGAGAGGCTATGTAGCAGCATTGGAAATTCAGTCAACTTTGATGGATAGAATCAGAGAAGCTCAGAAAACTGACAAAGAGATTGCCGCTATAAAGGAGAAACTGAGCAAAGGAAAAGCTAAAGTATTTCGTGAGGATGAGCACGACACCCTATGGTTTGAAGACCGTGTTTACGTGCCCAATGACCCGGAGATCAGGAAGTTGATTATGCAAGAGGCACATGACTCACCGTATTCGATTCACCCAGGAAATACCAAGATGTATTTGGATTTGAAGGATATTTTTTGGTGGACCGGAATGAAAAAGGATATTGCGGAGTATGTAGCAGTTTGTGATGTATGTCAGAGAGTAAAGGCAGAGCATCAGAAGCCAGCAGGATTGTTGCAACCATTGCCGATACCCGAATGGAAGTGGGATAAGTTAGGCATGGATTTTATCATGGGATTACCAAGGACTCGTTCAGGCTATGACTCGATTTGGGTTATAGTTGATCGATTGACGAAGGTAGCACATTTCATCCCAGTAAAGACCACTTACACCAGTGCTAAGTTGGCAAACATATACATGACCAGGATCGTATGTTTGCATGGAGTTCCGAGGAGCATTGTATCAGATAGAGGAACCCAGTTTACCTCAAAGTTCTGGAAGCAGTTGCATGAGACTTTGGGTACTAGGCTAGAGTTTAGTACAGCTTTTCACCCGCAGACAGATGGACAGACCGAGAGAGTCAATCAGATTTTGGAGGATATGCTGAGAGCTTGTGCGCTAGATTATGGATCTAGTTGGGACGATAATTTGCCATATGCAGAGTTTTCTTACAATAATAGCTATCAGACCAGTTTGAAGATGGCACCTTTCGAAGCTTTGTATGGAAGGAGGTGCAGGACACCGTTGTCATGGGACGAAGTTGGAGACCGCCAGTTGTTTGGACCAGATTTGATTAAGGAGTCTGAACAGAAGGTAAAGTTGATTCGCGATAGGCTCAAGGTAGCCCAGTCCAGACAGAAGAGCTACGCAGATTCTAAACGCAAGGAGACAATTTACAAAGTCGGAGATAGAGCTTATCTTCGAGTATCCCCACTTCGAGGGATCAAGCGCTTTGGAGTTAAGGGGAAGTTAGCGCCACGATTTGTAGGGCCATATCGAGTTTTGGAGCGTATGGGAGAAGTGGCCTACAAGTTGGAATTGCCAGAAGGATTGGCAGGAGTGCATGATGTGTTCCACGTTTCTCAGTTGAAGAAGTGTCACGCGGAGATGGCTGACATACTTTTGAGAGACACAGTGCCATTAGAAGCAATTCAGTTGGATAACAATTTGACCTATGAGGAGAAACCAGTCAAGATCCTCGAGTTTGCCAGCCGAGTTACTCGCAGCAAGGTTATCAAGTTTTGCAAAGTTCAGTGGAGCCACCACACGGAGGATGAAGCCACCTGGGAGCGAGAGGAAGATTTGCTCAAAGACCACCCTCACCTATTTTCTAGCCAACCCGAATCTCGAGGGCGAGATTCATCTTAAGGGGGGTAGGTTTGTAACATCCCAAATTTTCAATTTGGAATGTTATACATTAGGTCATCATGCATATCATATTTTATTTTGCTTTTGGTTTTGATCCTAGAAAATCCTAAGCAACTCAAGGACCCACAGAGAGAGTTGGGGATTTCGTTATTTACGTATTTGAGTTTTCTCAAATTATGTAAACAGGATCATTTGATTTTATTTATTTTGTCATCAATTATTTCTATTACAAAGATATGAGAGCGGGAATAAAATGACTTTCCCAAAATATAGAAATATTGAGGATTTAGTAAAAAAATCAAATAAGTTTTATTTCGGAGTTTTTCGGTATTTTTATTTGAATTTAGGAAAAATGCGCGTTTTTCAAAGTTGTAGTTTGGGCCCAGATAAATGTTCACTTTATCGGGCTTGATTTTAGAAACCCGGCAAAATTTATTTCGTAATTTTTGGAGTCTGTTTAGTATTTCCTTTTATTTTTCTACCGAGCGGATTTAAAAAAAAACTGGAACCGACTACGGGCCGTTTTCGGCCTGGACTCCACCGGCCTAGGCTATAAAAGCCGCCACCCCGGGGCCCGAATAGCCAAACCGCCCGCCGCCGCCTAAACCCTAACCCTAGCCCCAGCCCTGCCGCCTCTAGCCGCCGCCGCCGCCGCCCGCCGCCGCCGACTCGCCGGAGCACGCGCCTTTCAAGGTTTGCCGCCGCCCCGTTTTCCGTGCTGTTTTAAAAAAAATCTGTTCGTCGTTTTTTCTTCTTCGGATTTTCCGCGGTTATTTTCTGATTGCGATTTCTGATCCGATTTTCATTTTAGTATAACTTTTCACTCGTTTATCGGAATCAGGCAATTCAAGCGCCTGGAGTTTCGTCTCGAAACCCTCTTTCCGAATAATCAAGTTAAACAAGTTTTTGCTACTGTAAAATTTGCCCTAGATCCAGATTACTAGAACGAAGTTGTTTTCTTTCGCCGTTTGATTTCTTTCGCTTCGTTCGATTTGATTTTCTTTTTGCCAACCAGGGTTCTTAAGTTGAACTTTCTGGTTAGATCTGCTATTTGAGTTTTACCTGTGCATTAGATGAGTACTTATTGTATGCTTGTTGTTTGTCTGCGATAGAATACCCGGAGTGCGCCGCCTGTTACTTCGAATCTCTAGGTTTCACGGATCATCAACAAGGCAAGTAACACTTTGATCATACCTTTTCTACAACCTAGTTTTATTGCATTAGATCAATCCTCACACATTGCATGGTTAGGATCTAATTAAACTGTGGGATGGGAAGTAGATGAGGTAGTACCTATTACCTATTTATTATCAAACCTTTGGGAGTTACTTCTACGTTTGCTTATTATGCCATGCTATGCTAGTAGACGTGGATTGGGTGAGTGATATCCATGACAGATGTGAGATTGATAATTAAGGGTTTATCTAAGGTGGCAACCTAACACACATCTGGGTGGATTGAGGCACCTGGGGTTACCAGGACTTGCCTGTTTTTCTTTGGACCGCCACCCAGGCCCAAAGGGATCATGAGATTATTCATACTAGAAACTTCCGTGTGCAGCCACAAGCCAATATGGGCTCTGGCATAGTTGACTAAGTTGTGCGAACTCTTACAGTGGTAGACTAGCAGATGTAGGGGATGTAGGTGGTACGGTCTACCCGATCGTAAGGTGCTAGCGCTTCTGAAAGACTATGTCTCGGTCATCCGTCTTCTCAAACACCCTGTAGTGCGAGAAACCAAACAGAGGCGATCGAGTCTTGTGGGGAAAAGTGCGCAAACCTCTGCAGAGTGTAATAAACTAATCATGGTTAGTCGTGTCCCCGGTTATGGACATCTTGAGTATCTAGTACCTGGATTATCATGTGAATCTCAACATGTTACTCTAAATTAATTTTGATGGGTTTTAATGATGTTACTTAATTGGGATTGAGGATGCTGTCAACCATTCTCAATGTTTAACAACCACCATGATAGTAATTAATTTTATTCCTTTGAAGTAGGGAAAAATTGGCTTTACGCAAAAACAGTAACCATAGAGCTTTACACCAGCCAAATATGCATATAGTATAGCTGTTGCATTCCGTTACTTTCTATGTGTTACCTTGCCAGCATATTCCATGTGCTGACCCATTTTCGGGCTGCAACGTTAATGTTGCAGACTTTTCAGACGACGATTAAGGAGTTTTTAGGTTGTGGTTCTATACTCAGTGATGCCGTTGGAGTTGATGGACTCACTTATCTTCCAAGCCTTCCGCTGTTATCGACACTAGATGGCCTTAAGCCATATTTATTGTAATAAGTTCTCTTTTGAGACACTCGATGTAATAAGTGTGTGATTGCTACTCTGCTATAAATCCTCCGAGTACTGTGTGGTGTCAGCATTACTGATCCAAGGATGACACCGGAGCACAGAGATCAGACTGTTTGAGGTCTGGTCGCTACACATGCTAGTTGAGTAGTTGTGAATTTGAGGAATACTTGTGTTGAAGTTTGTGATTCCCGTAGCATGCATGTATGGTGAACCGTTATGTGATGAAGTCGGAGCATGATTTATTTATTGATTGTCTTCCTTATGAGTGGCGGTCGGGGACGAGCGATGGTATTTTCCTACCAATCTATCCCCCTAGGAGCATGCGCGTAGTACTTTGTTTCGATAACTAATAGATTTTTGCAATAAGTATGTGAGTTATTTATGACTAAGGTTGATGCCATGGATTATACGCACTCTCACCCTTCCATCATTGCTAGCCTCTCTAGTATCGCGCAACTTTCGCCGGTACCTTAAACCCACCATATACCTTCCTCAAAACAGCCACCATACCTACCTATTATGGAATTTACATAGCCATTCCGAGATATATTGGCATGCAACTTTCCACCGTTCCATTTACTATGACACGCTCCATCATTGTCATATTGCTTTGCATGATCATGTAGTTGACATTTTATTTGTGGCAAAGCCACCGTTCATAATGCTTTCATACATGTCACTCATGCATCATTGCACATCCCGGTACACCGCCGGAGGCATTCATACAGAGTCATATCTTGTTCTAAGTATCGATTTGTAATTCTTGAGTTGTAAGTAAATAAAAGTGTGATGATCTTCATTATTAGAGCATTGTCCCAAGTGAGGAAAGGATGATGGAGACCATGATTCCCCCACAAGTCGGGATGAGACTCCGGACAAAAATAGATAAATAAAAGAGGCCAAAGAAGCCCAAATAAAAAAGAGAAAGGCCCCAAAAATATATTAGAGAAAAAGAGAGAAGGGGCAATGCTACTATCCTTTTACCACACTTGTCCTTCAAAGTAGCACCATGATCTTCATGATAGAGAGTCTCCTATGTTGTCACTTTCATATACTAGTGGGAATCTTTCATTATAGAACTTGGTTTGTATATTCCAATGATGGGCTTCCTCAAAATGCCCTAGGTCTTTGTGAGCAAGCGAGTTGGATGCACACCCACTTAGTTTCTTTTGTTGAGCTTTCATACACTTATAGCTCTAGTGCATCCATTGCATGGCAATCCCTACTCACTCACGTTGATATCTATTGATGGGCATCTCCATAGCCCGTTGATACGCCTAGTTGATGTGAGACTATCTTCTCCTTTTTGTCTTCTCCACAACCACCATTCTATTCCACCTATAGTGTTATATCCATGGCTCACGCTCATGTATTGCATGAAGATTGAAAATTTTTGAGAACATCAAAAGTATGAAACAATTGCTTGGCTTGTCATCGGGGTTCTGCATGATTTAAATATTTTGTGTGGTGAAGATAGAGCATAGCCAGACTATATGATTTTGTAGGGATAGTTTTCTTTGGCCATGTTATTTTGAGAAGACATGATTTCTTGGTTAGTATGCTTGAAGTATTATTATTATTATTATTATGTCAATATTAAACTTTTGTCTTGAATCTTATGGATATGAATATTCTTGCCACAATAAAGAATTACATAGAGAAATATGTTAGGTAGCATTCCACATCAAAAATTCTGTTTTTATCATTTACCTACTCGAGGACGAGCAGGAATTAAGCTTGGGGATGTTGATACGTCTCCAACGTATCTATAATTTTTGATTGTTCCATGCTATTATATTATCTGTTTTGGATGTTTATGGGCTTTATTTTACACTTTTATAATATTTTTGGGACTAACCTATTAACCCAAAGCCTAGTGTCAGTTTCTGTTTTTCCCTTGTTTTAGTGTTTCGCAGAAAAGGAATATCAAACGGAGTCCAAACGGAATGAAACCTTCGGAAAAGTTATTTTTGGAAAGAAAGCAATACTGGAGACTTGGAGTGCACGCCAGGGGATCAACAAGGAGAGCACGAGGCAGGGGGCGCTCCCTCCAGCCTTGTGGGCCCCTCGTGGCTCCCCTGATGTATTTCTTCTGCATATATATATATATATATATATATATATATATATATATATATATATATATATATATACCCTAAAACTATCGAAGAGCATAATAGATCGGGAGTTCCGCCGCCAGAAGCCTCCGTAGCCATCGAAAACTAATCTAGACTCGTTCCGGCACCCTGCCGGAGGGGGAACCCCTCACCGGTGGCCATCTTCATCATCCCGGCGCTCTCCATGGCGAGGAGGGAGTAGTTCTCCCTCGGGGCTGAGGGTATGTACCAGTAGCTATGTGTTTGATCTCTCTCTCCCTCTCGTGTTCTTGAGGTGGTACGATCTTGATGTATCACGAGCTTTGCTATTATAGTTGGATCTTATGATGTTTCTTCCCCTCTACTCTCTTGTAACGGATTGAAGTTTCCCTTTGAAGTTATCTTATCGGATTGAGTCTTTAAGGATTTGAGAACACTAGATGTATGTCTTGCGTGGGATACCCGTGGTGACAATGGGGTATTCTATTGATCCACTTGATGCATGTTTTGGTGATCAACTTGTGGGTTCCGCCCATGAACCTATGCATAGGGGTTGGCACACGTTTTCGTCTTGACTCTCCGGTAGAATCTTTGGGGCACTCTTTGAAGTACTTTGTGTTCGTTCGAATAGATGAATTTGAGATTATGTGATGCATATCATATAATCATACCCACGGATACTTGAGGTGACATTGGAGTATCTAGGTGACATTAGGGTTTTGGTTGATTTGTGTCTTAAGGTGTTATTCTAGTACGAACTCTATGATAGATTGAACGGAAAGAATAGCTTCATGTTATTTTACTACGGACTCTTGAATAGATCGATCAGAAAGGATAACTTTGAGGTGGTTTCGTACCCTACCATAACCTCTTCGTTTGTTCTCCGCTATTAGTGACTTTGGAGTGACTCTTTGTTGCATGTTGAGGTATAGTTATGTGATCCAATTATGTTATTATTGCTGAGGGAACTTGCACTAGTGAAAGTATGAACCCTAGGCCTTGTTTCAACGCATTGCAGTACCGTTTACGCTCACTTTTATTATTAGCTACCTTGCTGTTTTTATAATTTCAGATTACAAAAACTTATATCTACTATCCATATACCACTTGTATCACCATCTCTTCACCGAAGTAGTGCACATATACAATTTACCATTGTATTGGGTGTGTTGGGGACACAAGAGACTCTTTGTTATTTGGTTGCAGGGTTGCTTGAGAGAGACCATCTTCATCCTACGCCTCCTACGGATTGATAAACCTTAGGTCATCCACTTGAGGGAAATTTGCTACTGTCCTACAAACCTCTGCACTTGGAGGCCCAACAACGTCTACAAGAAGAAGGTTGTGTAGTAGACATCACAACGGAACGGAGTTCAAGAACACAAATGTGGATACCTTTCTTGACGAAGAAGGGATTTCACATGAGTTCTCGGCTACGTACACGCCTCAACAAAATGGAGTTGTTGAGAGGAAGAACCAAAATCTTATTGAGATGGCGAGAACGATGCTTGATGAGTACAAGACTCCAAAACACTTTTGGGCGGAAGCGGTTGAGACGGCTTGTCATGCAACAAATCACTTGTATCTTCACAAGCTTCTCGGCAAGATGGCATACGAGATTCTCACCGGTAACAAACCCCAAGTTGGATACTTTTGAGTATTCGGCTCCAAGTGTTACATTCTTGATAAGTATCGTCGTTCTAAATTTGGTCCTAAATCTCATGAGGGTTTCCTACTTGGTTATGGCTCAAACTCTCACACTTGTCGTGTCTACAACAGTTTCACCCGAAAGGTTGAAGAGATGGTAGATGTAAAGTTTGATGAATCTAACGGCTTGCAAGTAGAGCAATTGCCAATTGATGTAGGAGACAAAGACCCCTCGAAAGCAATCCAAGACTTTTCTATTGGCAAAGTTCGTTCAACGGAGGTGAAGGAGAGTACCTTGTTCATCCAAGTGGAAGCTTCTACCTCACGACAAGGTGAACCAAGAGTTGACACAGAGGCATCCACAAGTGGGACACACCAAGATGAAGAAAACGAGGAAGCACACCAAGATGAACCTCATCAACCTCCTTCTCCACCTAGACAAGAGAACGACAACATCAACAATGAAGAAGGCCAAAAAGAAGAACAAGATGATGAAGAAGATGTTCCACCCCGACCCAAACAAAAGCTCTCACGAGTTAGAGCAAGAGTTTCACAAGACCATCTTGTCGAGCAAATCTTCAATGATATCCAAACCAGGAGAATCACTCGCTCTAAAACTCGTTTGGCTAATTTTTGTGAACATTATTCATTCATCTCTAGCATTGAACCTATAAAGGTTGAAGAAGCATTGGAAGATCTGGATTGTATAAACGCCATGCATGAAGAGCTACACAACTTTGATAGGAACCAAGTGGTGACATTGGTTGAGAAGCCCGACAACAACCACAACATCATCGGTACAAAATGGGTGTTTCGCAGCAAGCAAGACGAAGATGGACAAGTTGTTCGCAACAAAGCACGTCTCGTCGCCCAAGGATACACTCAAGTCGAAGGTATGGACTATGGTGAGACATATGCCCCCGTTGCTAGACTTGAGTCCATCCGCATCTTACTTGCCTATCCAAATCACCATGATATTACCTTGTGCCAAATGAACATTAAAAGTGCTTTTTCTAAATGGTGAAATTGAGGAGGAAGTTTATGTTAAACAAATTCCCGGCTTTGTTAATCCTAAGAAACCCGGCCATGTTTACAAACTTCACAAAGCTCTTTATGGTCTTAAACAAACTCCTAGAGCGTGCTATAAATGCTTGACCAAGTTCCTTATTGAAAAAGGCTTTGAGATTGGAAAAATTGATTCTACTCTTTTTACTAAAAGGGTTAATGGTGAATTATTTGTGTGCCAAATTTATGTTGATGATATCATATTTGGTTCAACTAACCCTCATTTTAGTGAAAAGTTTGGAAAGCTAATGTCGGAGAAGTTTGAGATGTCTATGATGAGTGAACTCAAGTTCTTTCTTGGTTTGCAAATCAAGCAAACTAAGGAGGGTACCTTTGTTTCCCAAACAAAGTATACCATGGACATATTCAAGAAGTTCAACATGCAAGAATGCAAAGGTATGAATACACCCATGCCTACTAGTGGACATCTTGACTTGACCAAGGATGGTGAGCCGGTTGACCAAAAGGTTTATCGCTCTATGATTGGTTCATTGTTATATCTATGTGCCTCCTGTCCCGATATTATGGTAAGTGTGTGCATGTGTGCAAGATATCAAGCGCCCCCCAAAGAATATCATCTTAAGGCTGTGAAAAGGATAGTGAGATACTTAATTCATACACCAAATTTTGGCATTTGGTATCCTAAGAGGTCTTCTTTTGATCTTGTTGGATATTCCGACTCGGACTATTTCGGAGACAAGGTTGATAGAAAGTCCACTTCATGTACTTGTCAATTTCTTGGTAGATCTCTTGTGTCTTGGTCCTCCAAGAAACAAAACTCGGTATCCTTATCTACCGCCGAAGCGGAATACATTGCCGCGGGTTCATGTTGTGCTCAATTACTTTGGATGACCCAAACTCTTAAAGATTATGGTGTCTATGTGAAACATGTTCCATTACTTTGTGACAATGAAACTGCTATGAAGATTGCTCATAATCCCGTGCAACATTCTCGAACTAAGCATATTGAAGTTTGTCATCATTTCATTCAAGATCATGTTGCTAAAGGGGATATTGATCTTAAGCATGTTCGTACCGATAAGCAATTGGCGGATATATTCACCAAACCGCTTGATGAGAAAGTATTTTGCCGTTTGAGAGGTGAATTGAACATCATTGATGCTTCAAACTTGGAGTAGAAACTCCATTTGGATACATGCAAGGCATGAGCCTTTGACTAATCCTTGATATTTCCCTTGTAATGATATTCATATGTCATGGATATATATTTGCACCCTTGCATGCTATCTAACCCTTGTAGGTACTTGGATGAATCAAAATCTATGAGATTGCAAATCACTCACATCTTGAGCAATCTCTACATCACCAAGTCTCTACAATATGGTGGTTGAAGACAAGGAAGCTTGAAAACTTCCAACATATCCTTTGACAATTTCTTTATATCAAACTTCATTTCAAATTCATAATTGTCACTTTGGATACACAAGTGCTCTTCCTTTCAAGACTAACCCATGTAGCTAGATGTACTCAAACTACAAGCGATGCTCCCAACTCATTGATGAGCTACATCAACCTTGAGCATCCCACACTGTCGGATGTGGGGTTCCGGCAAACCCTTAAGGTTCGAACACTAGGGTGCGCGTGAAGTCTTTCCTTCCCACCAATCGACGCCCTAGCTCACTAAGATCTCGCGGACGAACTCGACGAACTCGCGAGACAGAAAGACACAAGATTTATACTAGTTCGGGCCACCGTTGTGGTGTAATACCCTACTCCAGTGTGGTGGTGGTGGATTGCCTCTAGGGCTGATGATGAACAGTACAGGGGAAGAACAACCACGTGAGGTTGAGGTGTTCTTGAGCTCGGTGAGCTTATGTGTGTGTGTGTGGTCTGAATGATCCATCCCCTCTCTAAGGTGGTGGCTAGTCCTATTTATACTGGCCCTGGTCCTCTTCCCAAATATCGAGCGGGAAGGGAGCCAACAATGGCGGGCTAATTCGAAGGGGGATAGCTAGTACAAGCTATCCTGACAAAAGTGGTCTTCGCCTGCCAAAGGCTCTGGTGGTGACGTCGTCTTGGGCTCCACGATGACCTCCATCTTGCCATCCTCCTGGTCTTGGTCTTGTTGCACCAATATAGCAACCTTTGCCTGATGCCTCGGTACTCTTCGCCTGCGCTGGCCTCCTTAGCACCAAAGAGGAAACAAGGACGCTGCGCGCGCTGGCGCCCGCCTGGTGCCGTGCGTCATGGCTCACATCACGAGGGTCTCATGAGGTTTGCCCCGCCTTGATATCTCCGCTCCTCGTGAGCCTACCTAGCTAGGCTACTCCCGAGGAGGTCTTGCGTCGTCCGCCTCGTGAGGCTTGGACCCTCGCGAGGGTCTTGGATGCTTTGTTGGTGAAGATGGGTCATACAACCTGCTGGCTCAGCCACGCCACGGGCCGCAGGCAGGCAAGTCTGGGGACCCCCGTTCCCAGAACACCGACAGTAGCCCCCGGGCCCAAGGTGCGCTCGGGCTTGGCTTCACGGCGAAGCGAAGGGCCAAGTTCGGAGCACTGCGGGCCTCAAAAGCCTGTGGCCTTGATTGACGCATGGCGGTTGATTGGACGTGGGCATCTCCGCTTCCCCACTTTGCCTCGGCAACTGCTTGACTTGACAAAAGGGTGGCGCAGGCAGCGTTTGCCCTCATTGCTTCCTCCTTGCCTCGCTCCAGATCCCCTTTTTCGCTCTTTGCCACCACTACCTACAGATCTGCTCCGGCCTTGTTCTGCATCTGCCACCCATGGCGCCGCGCAAGGTCAAGACTTCCTCGACTCCGGCTTGGTACGAGCCCGCTCTTGAAGCGCCTACTGTCATGGAGAAAAGCCTCGCCTCCGTGCGCCTGCTGACAGTGGGAGAGAGCAACGAGTGGGGGAAGACGGAGCTCCAGCTTGCATCCGACGAGCCGGAGCCCGAGGGGAGCACCTTCTTCCCCTTCTTCTCGAGCAGCGTCGCCGTTTGGTTGGTTCCTCCCTTCTCTGATTTCTTTTATGAAGTCCTCGACCACTACGGGCTGCAGGCGTTGCACCTCCATCCCAACTCTGTCCTCCTCCTGTCCATCTTTGCCTACTATTGTGAGGCATACCTGGGCGTGATGTCGTCCGTGGCGCTCCTGCATCATTTCTTCTTTCTCCGCATCAGCGAGGGTCACATCTCCGGATGCGCCAACTTCGTTGTGTCCGGCAAGGCCAACTCAATCTCAAGCACCGGGAAGAGGGTCGACAATATTCTATCCAAATAGGTCATGCTGGACGCCAAGCTCGCCCATCCGCGCCTGATGTTGCCGATGGAGGCGCCCCGGCAGGGCAAGGAGTGGCCCAGGGCGGAGCTCGCCGACGAGCGGGCATCGTCAGTGTTGGGACAGATGGTGACTGACCTAATGTCGGGCAATGCGAGGGTGGCCAAAATTATGGGAGCGATGCTCCTGAGGGAGTTCTTGACGATGCGGGTTGCCCTACTTCAGGCGCGTGCGCCCCTTCTGGGAGCTTGAAGGAGGGGAAAACAAGGCCCGCCTGAGGCCGGGGGATCTGCCTGACGACGAACTGGACGTTGTCCCGCGTCTCATAGTCGGAGACAACCAGGAGTACCTGCCTTGCGCCTTCATTCCCCTGTTCCAACGCAGGGACCAGGAGGAATTCGTCGCCTCCAGGCCGACTTTTGATGCGCGCGGGCTGGTACCACCGGTGTTTTCGGGAGCTCCTACGGTGCAGAAACCGGTGGAGGTGTCTTCTGGCGAGTCCCGCGGAGAGGAGAAGGTGGGCTCATAGAGGACCCCAGAAGAGGTGGGGGAGACCCTCCCTCTGAGCAAGGCCGAGATTCTCCGCGCCCTTCCTGATGATGTCAAAGCCGACGCCTACCAAGGGGAGAGGGAGCAACCCCTCATCCCAATGAAGGTTAGGTCATCGCTGGTGGTCCGTGGTGCCGCCTCCACCCCGGTGCCTCCTGGGGCTGGATCCGGTTCTACCGCCGCACTGCCTATCGCCGCCGGGGCCTGAACGCCTGCCCCTCAGGTCCTGATGCCGTCGGGCCTCAAGCTTCACAAACAAAAGGTGCAGTACTTTGCGGTGGACTGGTAGGTGTTTTGAGCTTCACTTTATCCCTGCCGGTACTTGTTATCTCCTGACGCTCGCCCTTGGTTGATGTGATGGCTTGGCTTATTAGGGATGATAAACTACTCATATCAATAAGGAATTCCTTCTTTTTCGGGAGCTCATTCGGATAGAACTCCAAAGTTAAGCGTGCTCAGCTTGAAGTAGTGTCAGGATGGGTGACCGACCGGGAAGTTGCTCCCGAGTGTGCACGAGTGAGGACAAAGTGCGCAGAAAAGACTAGTATTGATCTATGGGGCCAGTCTAGATCCCGCTAGGAGTAACGACCACCAGCAGGTGTGTCCAGGGCGTTACAAGTTGGTATCAGAGCCGACCCTCGCGGTTACACGGATGTTTGCGGATAGGTGTGCGGTCATGTTGTTCATGACGTTTGTGACCCGTCGTGGCACCCGGCATGGCACATGTACTGGACTGGAAGCACAGACGTATGTGCCAAGAGGGAACATTCCTGTGGCCTGACGAGGACGTCGGTTCCTCTGAGTGGGGGTGTATGTGATGGCCTGGCTTATTAGGGATGATAGACTACTCATATCAATAAGGAATTCCTTCTTTTCCGGGAGCCCATTCAGATAGAACTCCAAAGTTAAGCGTGCTTAGCTTGGAGTAGTGTCAGGATGGGTGACCGACCGGGAAGTTGCTCCCGGGTGTGCACGAGTGAGGACAAAATGCGTAGAAAAGACTAGTATTGATCTATGGGGCCATCTAGATCCCACCAGGAGTAACAACCACCGGCGGGTGTGTCCGGGGCGTTACAGTTGATCAGGCCGGCATCTTCGGTGAAGAAGAGGAAGGAGGGTACGGAGGTCATACCTCCCTCCGCAGAGACAGGAGGCAGCAGCGCCCGCATCTCCCCAGCCCGGTCGTCCTCGTAGGGCCAAGAAGAACATCACCGCGTAGAGTCAGCCCCCATGGCCCCGCTAGCTTCGGAGGTGCCGGTGCTTGGCGCGGCTGACGAGATCCCAGCTGCTCCGAAACCCACGATCTCCCGGGCCCTGATGACGGTGCTGCTTCCTCCCTCTGCAGCACCTCCACTCCCTGTGTCCTCTGCTCCTGCTGCTGTCTTGGGGCGTTCCCTTTTGGAGATGACCCGGCTGTAGGCGGATCTCCTGAGCGCGGACCCGCACCTGGTGGCCGGGCGCCTAGAGCTGGCCTCTGGCTGGCTTCACTCCGACCTGGCGGTTCGCGCAGCGCTGAGCCAGGCTGCTGCGGCTTCCGAGGAGGAGAAGCGAGGAGCCGCCAGTGCTACAGCCGATCGTGAGGCGGCGCTGAAAGACGCCAAGGCCACCCGTGACCGCTGCCAAGTGCTGGAGGGCGAGTTGCAGAGCCTGCGCGACAAGCACGCCGAAGAGGTACGCTGCCGCCAGGCGAAGGAGGAGGGGATGAAGGCCCGGGAGGAAGCCGTCAAGAGCCATGATGTTGAGCTGGCAGAGCTGGGGAGGAAGCAGGCCATCAAGCACAACTAGTTGGAAGAGTTGGAGCGGAAGATGGGGATGAGGGAGGCTGATCTGAATGCCAAGGCGCGAGTCCTGGACGAAGACCGCGTGGCCTTCACTGATCTCGAGAAGAGGTCTCGCAAGGCGCTGAAGACACTCTACGAGCACGGCCTGGAGAGGCCGCTGGACACCGATGAGGACGGCCCCGCCTAGCCGCTCCCTCTCGTGGTGAAGGCGCATGAGGAGGTCATCGATGGTCTCGGTCCCATGGCGGAAGTAGAGGCTCGCGTCCTGTCTTAAGCCGCACTAACTTGCGTCCTCAGCCATCTGTACCTCCGCGACCCTAATGCCCGCCTTGACGAGCTGCTGGAGCCTGTGGCTGAAGATCACTGCGAAGCCACCGCTGCAGCTATCGAAGGTCAGGTGGAGGCTCTGTTGGGGAAGTTCCGCGGCTTTGTCTCCGATCCTCTTTCTGGCGATGCCGCGGATCTTGCGGCTGAAGGCGAGAACAACGTCGCCGACGGGGGAGCACCTTCCGCAGGCGATGGCGATCTCCAGGGGTGACCTGCGGCTACTCTTCCCGTTTCGTTCCTGCGACATGTATCAAGCCTCATGGAGGCGCTTAGACTTTTCATTTGGTGTTGTGAGAACAATATGCTTGTAATATTTGCTTTGAGATTTGGTGATTTCCTTCCTATTTGCTTTGCGTTCTGCATCGGCAGAGCCCGGCCCCGCGCATACCTCAACCGCCATTGGGCCGACCGGAGACCAGGACGGACCAAGGAGTGAGGGGCTACATGACCAGTTAGGCTCTTGAGTCGCGATGCTCAAGAGTCCCCCTTGACGCGCAAACAACATATAGGGAGAGTTCATGAGGATAGATTAATGTTCTACGTCGGCAGAGCCCGGCCACGCGCATACCTCCACCGCCATTTGGCCGACCGTAGACCAGGACGGACCAAGGAGTGAGGGGCTACGTGACCAGTTAGGCTCCTGAGTCAGGAGTCCCCCTTGACGTGCAAACAATTTCCATACCTGTCGTCGCCGAGGCCTCGGGAGGGGCGCGCGATGCCTAGGTCCGGGGGACCTGGTTGGGTGGCGTGGGCTTGGGCGTGACCCGAGCGCAGCCCCCGTGCCCAGCGCCCTCGTGTGGCTCTTCCCGGGGGGAGGCGTTGTGGCGAGGCTCAGCGCTGAGCTCTGGGCTCCCTGAGGTTGGTACGACCGTGGGGCCGCCCTCAGTTGTTTATCACCAACGCGGAGCATAGTGCTTCCGCTTGTGCATGGGCATAGCTGCTCCTCGGCAGTGTCGTCAGCCAGCACGGAGCATGGTGCTTCCACTTGGGCGTGGGATGGGGGCCCCCTCCGGGAGGAGCCCTCGGGGCATGTACAACCCCGCCCTAACACGTGGCTTGCACGGCAGGGCTGCGAGGTGTATCTGGGCACTCGTGAGCCAGCGCGGGACTCACGAGGCCCTACCTCAAGGCGGGTTGCGCCTGGTCTTGAGTCTTGGTGACTGTATGTCCCTGCAAGGCGGTTAGATGCAAGCACTCTACGTCCTCAGGTCCCGGCCCTCGAGCGAGCTCAGCCGCCGCTGGTATGCCAGGTCGCGATGCCATGGTCAAGGCCAGGGGGTGAGGGATGGAGAGCCAGTAAGAGCTCCTGAGTCACGATGCTCAAGAGCCCCCCTTTGAACGTGCAAGCGAATTGCATAGGATGAACGGACCCGTGGTGGGCAGCAATCGAGCAAGTGATAGTAGTTGGCAGGCTGAGCATGGAGAGCAGGTCAGCTTGGATAAATGTAGGAAGATGCGTGCCACCGGGTCCGCCCGAGCGGCTTGGGGATTATGCAGCCCGAGGGGCACCCCCAACAAGCTAAACTGAAGAAATAAGCAAAAGGGATACATGCCGCAGGGACGGACCCACGTGGCCTGGGAATAATGCAGCCCGAGGGGCGCTCCCAGCTAAACAAACTTGGAAGATGTCACCTGGTTCTGTAGACGAAGTAGAGTTGGTGCAGCTGAAGGCGTGCGTTGAAGAAATGACCCCTCATGAGCCGCTAGAACCCTGAGCCTCGGGAGGCTCTGAGGCTCGGGAGGTTCCCTGAAGACCATTTCCATCTCCTCCAGAATAGCGTGGTACCTGGCTTCCTGAGCCGACAGGACACGTCGCATGTTGCGCTGATAGGCCGTCGCCACGCTCGGCAAGCCAAAGGGCATTCGAACGTAGCTGTGTGGCGGGCCCTCGCAGCGGCCCGCACGCGAAGGCCAGAAACGCTCCTGAGATGCGACCCTGTTGAGCCCTGGGACGTCGATGCAGACGCGCAGCTCAGCATCCTCGCCAGGATGCGGAGCTGCGCCCCGTGGGCAGCTGTCGCCGCACATGGCTCTTGCTTCTTGCAGTTCCTAGATGGTCTTGGTGACGAACTCCCGAGTGGTGGGCACTCCTTGCCCCGTGCTCTCCTGAGGGTCACGTGCCGTGAAGCACGCTTCCAAGTGGTGCCCGAGCGCCTCCCTCGTGAGCTTGGCAAGGTCTGAGGCCCTCTAGAAGAGAGCCCTCGAGCCCTTCCTGAGGAGGGCTCTGGGCGCGCCTTCCTATGCGACGGAGGGAGGCGCCCCTGGAGCAGGCGCTGATACTGACGTGGCTCCCGCCATGATGCCATCCTCCTGAGGTCCTGCACGGTGCAACTGCTTCTTCTTGGGGACGGCCTCTAGAGGGCCTTCATTTCTGCTGTCGGGGTCGTCGATTGCTGCGGCTTGAAAGGATCGCTCGAGGGAGCACACCGCATCCCTCTCTTCACACGGGACCGTGATGATTCCCCCTCTTCCTGGCATCTTGAGAACATTGTAGCTGTGATGAGTGACTGCCATGAACTTGGCCAGGGCTGGATACCCGAGGATGGCATTGTACGACAGGCGGATGTGCGCGACATCAAAGTCGATGAGTTCGGTGCGGTAGTTCTTGCGCTCCCCGAAGGTGACAGGCAAGCGGACCTGCCCTATCGGCGTGGTGGAGCCGTCGGTCACTCCTGAGAAAGGCTTGGTGGGCTAGAGCTGCTCATATGGCACTTGGAGGTTGTCGAACGTGTCGACGGATAGGACGTTGAGCCCTGCGCCGCCGTCGATGAGGGTCTTGGTGACCTTCACATTGCTGATGACCGGGGAACACAGCATGGGGAGGGTGCCAGCGGTGGCCGCGCACTTGAGTTGATCCGCCGAGTTGAAGGTGATGGTGCATTGGGACCACCTGAGCGGGCGCATGGCCTCGAGCTTGGGGAGCGCCACGTTCACCTCGTGAGCAAACTGCTTGAAGACGCGCTGGGAGGCTGGGGCCTGGGCACCGCCCAAGATGCAGGTGATCGCGCGCGGCTCCTGAAAGCCCCCAGCCCCCTCGTCCTGGTGGTGGTCGTCGTTCCTTCTTGGTGGCGGTAGCGGGGGAAGACCGGCGTTGCCCTCACTACAAAAAAAGACACATTCTTGACATTTTGGGCCGAACGAAATTTTTTTCGGTCATACATATGACACTTCTATGATGATAATTGTGACAAAACCCGGTATCATCATAGATGTGCTGGGCTCCTACTTCTATGACCAAAAATCATGACATAAAATGGGCTTTTCGTTCTGGGCGGGACGAAGATGCAGCTGCATGACATTCTTTTGGCCGTCCATGATGGAAAAAACCATGGTAGAAGCGAGGGGGAGGAAAATTTCGGGGAGTTCCTGGTTACGGTGGGAGGTCGGGGGCTGAGCGATGCGCGTTTCTCTTGTACACGTACGCGCGTGTGTGCGAGGCGTTGGCTCTAATTGAACCCAAGCGAGGCGTTGGGCTCTAACTGAACCCGAGCGATTGCATTGTAGGCTACGCGTTACTGAATCCGAGCGATCAATCGATGGCTGATAACTGAACCTGATCGAGCAATTCCTTCGCTACTGCTGCTAACTGAAGTCGATCGATGCTGCCTTTGGGATGAACAGTGAGCGTTG
>NC_041382.1:204906973-204920612 GCF_002162155.2 Triticum dicoccoides
AGCGGTGGCGTTGCCTCTGGATGAACAGGACCCCGTGATGTGGTGGAGGGCTGGATGAACAGTAGACGGTGGAGGGGTGCCTGTGGAGGGGTGGTTGAACAGGACCCCGTGGTGTGGAGGGCTGGATGAACAGTAAACGGTGGAGGGGTGCCCGTGGAGGGGTGGTTGAACAGTAGCCGGTGGAGTGGCACGCGGTGGAGGCTGGATGAACAGGAGCCCGTGGAGGCTGGAGGAGGTCGACGGTGGAGATGAGCAGTATCTCGTGGAGTCCCGTTTTGCGGTACGCCACACCCCTCCCGATGAACATGACCCCCGTTTCGACCGTAGCGCTCCAACACAAGTCCGTTTCGTCCGTTTTGGGGTACGCCACACCACTCCCGATCAACAGGACCCCCGTTTCGACCGTAGGAGGTCTGTTTTGTCCGTTTTGCGGTACGCCACACCCCTCCCGATCAACAGGACCCCAGTTTCGACCGCAGGAGGTCCGTTTCCTCCGTTTTGCGGTATGCCAGACCCCTCCCGATCAACAGGACCCCGTTCCGAACGTAGGAGGTCCGTTTCCTCCGTTGTGCGGTACGCCAGGCCTCGTTTCCATCGCCTGCTCCGTCCAAGCCCTCCCGATGAACACGACCACGCATTCCGTTCCGACGCAGCCGGTTGGCTCCCACGCGTTTTGTTGCCTCCTGATGAACACGACGCATTCCGTTGCCTCCCCATGAACACGACAATGACGCTGTTTCTCCATTCTAACCCAGCCATGTACACGAGCCCTGGCCGTATGTATGCGCGAGTAGGCATTCGAGACCCCACCCGTATGTACACATACGTGGCCGTATTTTCTTTCTTGCACCCTGGCCGATATACGTACGTGTACATGCTACGTGCGCGCCTCTACTACGACACGTACGCGCCTCTACTACGACACGTGCGCCCTCTACATCCACCAGTATATATGTACGTACACGTTCGCGACTAGAATGACAACGCTATGTACGCTTCGACCAGGTGGGTCCGGACTATCAGGCACTTCCTTGTGTGCGAAGATGTAGCTGGTGGGTCCCAGCAGTCAGGGGGGCGAATCGTTTTTTTGCCCGGACGCACTTCCTTGCATGCGAAGATGTAGCTGGTGGGTCCCGGCAGTCAGGGGGCGAATCGTTTTTTTTGCTCGGACGCACTTCTTTGCGTGCGAAGATGTAGCTGGTAGGTCCCAGCAGTCAGGGGGAAATGTTTTTTCATGAAATACGGTGGCCCGTCCGGTGGGTCCCCGCTGTCAGGTGGAGGAATCATTATTTTGCGCGTAATAAGGAGGCACTTCCTTGCTGCGGCCGTGGACCCAGCTGTCAGCCTCTCCACGTACAGTCCAGGTCCGATGGAAGTCGTTCCTTGACCACGTTGACCACGCCGCGCCGAGAGCACCACGGCGGTGGACGACGGCGAGGACTAGGAAGGGGACGACTCGGAGCCAGGGAAGACGCATAAGTGGATGACCACACGAAGAGGGGTACGAGGGTTCACTGGTTCGGCTGCGGTGTGAGGCTGCTGTCGCCATAGAATAACATGGGGTGTGGGTGAGTAGAGGGATGGCCTGGCCAGCGGTGGGAGTAGTAGGGGGCGCTGAGGCCTCCGCGGCATCACAACCAGCCACGAGAGGCAGGAGCACGCGGCACGACCGGCGCTGGTTTGGGCGGCTGGAGCAAGAAGACCAAAGGTTGAAGAAGCACTACGGCCGTTGGATGAACATCGTACCGTAACAGGAGCTAGAATCGTTCATATTGACTAAGTTGACAAAGCCCTCCGTCCCCGTCAACTTGGTAGGCCCACAAGTCAGTCTCCCACTATGCTGGGTTCCAGCTGGCAGGGGGAATATTCATTTTTTTGTGCGTAGTAAGGAGGCACGTCCTTGCGTGCGAAGATAGCTGGTGGGTCCGACATGTCAGCGGGGGGCACGTTATTTTCGCGAAATACAGAGGCCCTTCCGGTGGGTCCTAGATGTCAGGTGGAGGAATCATTATTTTGCGCGTAATAAGGAGGCATTTCCTTGTGTGCGGCCGTGGACCCAGCTGTCAGCCTCTCCACGTACAATCCACGTCTGATGGAAGCCGTTCCTTGACTACATTGACCACGCTGCGCCGAGAGCACCAGGGCGGTGGACGACGGCGAGGCCTAGGAAGGGGACGAGGTAGAGCCGGGGAAGACGCGACAGTGGATGCCCATGTGTAGAGGAGTACGAGGGTTCACTGGTTCACTGCGGTGGGAGGCTGCCGTCGCCGCAGAATAACAGGGGGTGTCGGTCATTAACCACATTGACCAAGCCGTGCCGAGAGCACCAGGGCGGTGGACGACGGCGAGGCCTAGGAAGGGAACAACACGGAGGCAGGGAAGACTCGGCAGTTGTTTCCCACGCTGAGGGGAGTACGACTATACGAGGGTTTACTGGTTCGTCTGCCGTTGCCGGAGAATAACAGCAGGTGTGGGTGAGTAGAGGGATGGCTAGGCCAGCGACGGGAGTATGGTGGGGCGGTGAGGCCTGCGCGGCAGCACAGCGGGCCGCGGGGAGGAGGGAGCAGGCAGTCCCGCCGGCGCTTGTTTGAGCGGCTGGAGCAGGAAGAGCAGAGATTGAAGAAGCACGACGGCCATTCAATGGACATCCAACAGTCACTGCTTGTGCGTCAACCTTTTTTTAGGAAAGCCTCAAATCTGTGGAAAACAGCATACAGCCCATCTGCCATTATTTCTAATAATTTACAGCCCATTTGCTAATTCTTAAGGTTTTTTTGGAGCCCATATTCTTTTTGTTAGCATTACAGCCCATCATGTGGCCACGGTTAAAAAATTATACGAAATTTTTCATATTTCGGTGCGGTCCGAACTGTTTTTAATCCCGAAATTTCGACTCACATTCAAACTGATTTTAAAAATAAATGTATATCAATATAAAATCCAACAAATTCTCTACGCATAAAAATTAATGTAATTTAAAATCTCGAAATAAAAAAAAGATATTTGAAACTAATTGCCGGTTTGATGTGTTTAAAAAATGTACAGCCCATTTCTCATTACTGATGGGCCATTTTCTCGGCCAGCCGAATGAAAGCTCTCCTCATCTTGAAAGATTTGCAGGCCAACAGGCCTGACAAAGCGACTTACTTGGAAAATCACAAAAAACTAGGCTGTGGCCATGGACCCAGCTGTCAGCCTCTCCACGTACAGTACTCTTCCGAGGGAAGTCGTTCCTTAACCACGTTGACCACGTCGCGCGGAGAGCACCACGTCGGTGGACGACGGCACGGCCTAGGAAGGGGACGACGCGGAGCCGGGGAAGACACGGCAGTGGAAGCCCGCACAGAGAGGAGTACAAGGGTTCACTTGTTCGGCTGCGGTGTGAGGCTGTCGTCGCCGCAGGGCCTGGCCAGTGGTGGGAATAGTAGGGGCGGTGAGGCCTCCGCGGCAGCACAACCGGCCATGGGAGGCCGGAGCATGCGGCATGACCGGCGCTGCTTTGGGCGGCTGGAGCAAGAAGACCAGAGGTTGAAGAAGCACTACAACCGTTGGATGGACATTGTACGGTCACTGGAGCTAGAATCGTTCATATTGACTAAGTTGACAAAGCCCTTCGTCCTCGTCAACTTAGTAGGCCCACAAGTCAGCCTCCCACCAAGGTGGGTCCCAGCTAGCCGGGGGAGTATTCATTTTTTTGTGCGTAATAAGGAGGCACTTCCGGTGGGTCCGAGCTGATAGCGGGGGAACATTTTTTTTGCGAAATATGGTGGACCGTCAGGTGGGTCCCAGCAGTCAGGGGGCAAATGTTTTTTTCGCAAAATACGGTGGCCCGTCCAGTGGTTCCCTGCTGTCAGTTGGAGGAATCATTATTTTCCCCGTAATAAGGAGGCACTTACTTACTGCGGCCGTGGACCCAGCTGAGACTCTCCACGTATAGTATACTTCCGATGGAAGTCGTTCCTTGACCACGTTGACCTCGTCGCGTTCCGTTGCATGCACGCGTCCATTGGCGTGGTGCGTCCCCACTGTCATCCTCTCACGTATAGTCATCTTATGATGAATCTCGGTTGTTGACCACGTTGACCACATCATGCCGAGCGCACCCAGACTGGAACGACCCGGAGATGGGGAAGACGGGCAGTGGAGTCGCAGATGGAGAGGAGTGGGAAACTTCACTGGTTTGGGTGCACGACAGCACAACCGCGGTGCCGCCCACGGGAGACAGGAGCAAGAACAGAGGTTGAAGAAGGAGCACGACTGTTGGATTAACATCCAACGGTCTAGCTGCTAGAATCATTTGTTGATTAAATTGACAAAGCTGTGCGTACACATCCACTTAGTAGGCCCACAAGTCAGTCACCAAATCTGACGGGTCCCAGCTATCAACGGGATGAATATTTTTTTCGCAAAACAAGGAGGCACTTCCTTCCGTGTGAAGATACAACCGATGGGTCCCAGCTCTCAGGTGGAGGAAACATTTTTTCAGCTTAATAAGGAGGAACTTTCCTTGTGTGCGACCATGGACCTCGTGGGTCCCAGCCGTCAGGCTCTCGACGTACAGTCCGCTTCCGATGACTCTCGTTTGTTGACCACGCCACACAAAACACAGCGAGGCGGTGCACGACGGCGAGGCCCCGGACGGGAACGACTTGGAGATGGGAAAACGCAGCAGTGGAGTCGCGGATTGAGAGGAGGATAAGGGTTATAACTGGTTATGTTGGGGCATGGGGCTGTAGTCCGTGGAGAATAACAGGAGGTGTCGAGGGGTGGAGGGATAGCTTGGCCGGCGGTGGGGTAGCGCTTCGCAGCGATGCATGCTAAGCAGAGCCACTAGCCGCCAGAGGCCGGACCAGGCGGTCCCGGCGACGCTGGAGGAAGAAGACGAGAGATTTAAGGTGCATGCCGGCCATTGGATATAAATCCAGTGGCTGTTGATGACACGATCATTTGTTGACCAAGTTGACAACGCCCTACGTAGGCTTCGACCTATTGGCCCACATGTCAGCCTGCAAAAATGTGGCATATATTTAACCCATGTTTTCTAGAATGTACAGTCCATTTACTGGGCTGGGTGAACAAATAATTTCGCGTCAATCAGGCCCATTTATATTTTCTAAGAAATCCCAGCCCATTTGCACTTCCTTGAAATACACGTATTAGGTGGGCTCGTTATATATATAATGTTATGTTAGAAGGAGAAATTAATATCAAAGAATAAACCAGAGAGGTACATTATATATATATATAATTAAGAAATTAGCGAGTTATTTCTCAAAATAAAAATGAGCGTGTTATTATTAAATTGGTCCTTAAAATCTTCGCAAGCTTTTGTACGCAATCACCAGGATTTTCCTTGCCTGCGAGTCAAAAACAACCAGGATTTTCCTTGCCAACTTCCGTTAAACATTTACTTTTATAAGTTAATAACATGTGGGATGTTTTTATAATGTATATATAAGTCTATATAAAATATACGATAATAGTAATAATATAAATCTTTCCCTAATAATAAAGCACGGATTGACTCTTTGGGTTCACCGTCATAATACGCTTCTTTCCGTGAATTTACGCTTTCAGTTTTTTTTTCCGTTAGTTTTGATCGACAGTCCGTCCAATTGCTGCGAGGCGGTACTAAAAACTTTGTCCATCCAATTGGTCCATGTCCACATTCTCTTATTGGGCCTGCACGCATGTTTCAGCCTGCATGCACGCTTCTGTATCTGTACCTTACCTGATTTTCACACATGTACTCGGAGTAATCCCACCTCGATTGCTTACATGAAAGTCTACCAGTTTATATACCTAAGAAAATTGCATATCAACAACGAGCCTCTTGAATCAACAAACACAAAATGAGAACGAAGGGAAATTGTACAACAAAACGGCAGTCCGGCACGAAGCTGTTCAGTCTGGCGCTCGCCGGGGTGAGGAAGCGGAGGCACAGCGTCCAGACGCCTGTGACGTAGCCTGTTCCACACGCTGGCCACCTCCTGCCGAGGTCGGGCTGTGGACTCGGATTGGAGGAGCCACGGAGAGGCCCGGGAGCCACCGCGACAGCCACGAGAGCAAGATGGGCCTGGCCATGCTCGGCGGTCGTGAGCCAACTTCGTGTTTCTCTGCTGATGATCCCTGACCACCTGCTGCCCGGGGTCGGCTACATGCTGTTATCTCAGTTTGCTTCATAGTTTCATTCTTGCTTAAGATTAGACCTAGCCGTGTAGATGCAGATGGACATTGGAGGTACAGTGTTGGCACTGACGACTTGGATAAAAATATTTTTGTATGCACTTTGAGTGGGTCAGTCTATATACCCTTAAATTTT
The DNA here is from genome assembly GCF_002162155.2 of Triticum dicoccoides. Classification (NCBI taxonomy): domain Eukaryota; kingdom Viridiplantae; phylum Streptophyta; class Magnoliopsida; order Poales; family Poaceae; genus Triticum; species Triticum dicoccoides. The sequence goes on from NC_041382.1 coordinate 204,913,296, forward strand.
CACATTCAGTTTCCTTCAGTTAGATGACAACAAGGAGATAATGCACTCCTTTTTTCTGAAAAAAATATCATAAGGGACATCTTTTGGAAGAATGACGAGCCATGTTGGCCATAGTTGGAGTGAAAGAATTACAACTTTTTGTGCCAAATAATCAAATATAGCACTGGTTCAGGAAAAAAACCGAAACCATGAGAAATGTTGTTGTTGGATGTCAGTGCGCATCATATATCCTCTTGGCCATGCCGGTCATAACAGCAACAACTTTCTTCAGGCTGGTGATGCTCATATTGTCAATCATTCTCACTGTGGTGCCTGAGACAAAAACTCCTAAGGCAGTTTGGTAATTTATGATGTTATTACACCGGAGCACATTTAATGACAGACCCGGTAAAGAAGAATAGAATGTAAGTGTGTTCCATATTTTTTTTCCCATTGCAACGCATGAGCCCTTTTGCTAGTATATATAATGTGGTTAGAAGGGAAAACATAAATTGGACACATCATTACTTTTATAAGAGACCTGCGTTTTATACCCCACAGTAGGCATACTAACAAGTTCACACACAAATACAACAGAAAAGGTAAACATTCATATCAAACTCAGGTTCACAGAACAGGTTCATATTCATAGCCAACATTCACTATTAACAACTCAAAAGATTCATATATACACAAGCTCAGCATATCTATGCATCCAAATAATTGATAGATCACACGACAATATTCATACATAATTCACAAAAAGATTCAGATATATACATGTTCAGTATGTTTATGCATCCAAATGATTGAGATCACAGCCAATATGATCCATGGACGAACTTTAATTACCTAGGGTACAGACTGGTAAATGGTGTTCAATCGGAGGTACTTCTTGCTAAAATTAGTTCTTGTACGAGTAAACTTTCAAGTACATAAGAGGCAGCACAGACAATCTGAACTTTGCTTGTAGGTTTATCCTCAAATAGTGGCCTCATATCGAGGGAGGTTTGAGAAACTTGGCCACTACTTTCATCCAACTAGTTTACTGGCTCATCTTGGTCCTGTATCTCGCCAAAATTCTACATTGCAGACGAGAAAGGAGGCGGTTGAGAAAATGAACCACCCAATTTTTTTGTGCAGTTCAACTGAAATGGAGCATCCTTGGCGTGCAGGCTGATTAAGTTCTAGAGGAATATACGTGTCAACCAACTTGTCTGGAATCTTTAGACTCCATGCCATATAGTTCGCTACCATATGTGCCGATAACCAGAACGCACAAGTTGGGACCAAAGACTGGACTGTGTTTTTGTGGGCTATGCACCAAGCAATATTTTTGGCGTTCACTCTCCTAATACTTGGAGTTTGACAATTGGTTGACGCCGGTTGATACTCGAATGAATATAGGCACTTCTTGTCAACATTGATGCTTGTCTGAGTGAACTTTGGAGTACATAGCAGCAGCATAAGTACCTGTCCATCTGATCATTTTGTGCAGTTCTACCGAAATCACCCGATGTAATGATTTACCTGCGAGTTCAGGCTCCAAATTACTCCTTTATGAAATCGGCAAACAGTAGCACAATACCAAATTACCAATACATATGACATGCATAATAATCAGGATAAAGACTAGTACCAACCTGTGTGAGGTAGCATATCAATTACTATTTCCTTTGACTAGAAGCCGAGATAAGCCAAGCAACTGACAGCAAAGGAAGAAAGCAAGCGGAGATTAGCGACTAACAGGAAAAGGACGGAAGCTGTCGAGGCAATGAAGCACCCAAAGTTTTTGTGCAGTTCCACCAAAATCGAGCATCCCTATTAGCACATATATTGAGAGAGTGAGATTACTGTAATAGTGGGACTAGTTGATGAAACATACACTAACAAATAGAAGCACCCTCATTATCTTAATGGGTAAAGTTAGCAACATAGTAGTCTTGCTTAAAGAGAGGTATTAGTCTATTTAATCAGTGCCAATTAGCTCAACTCAACACTCAAAGCATTGCCATTTATCATAGGTTGCAAAACTTTAACGTGCAAAGATAAAGGAGTTTCTCATGACAGTAGCACGATACAAATAGAGATGACAGCAAACTAATATGGATGAAGGCCTTAGGCCCGTACCAACCTGAGAAAAAAAGCTTATTCATGTAGTCCCATAAGAGATGATAAAGCACTCACTGGAATCACACAATAGTATATATTTTTGTGCACTTCAAATATATGGTCGAAATCACTCTTGTTTACCAGTGTTGAGATTATATTGAAAGATTATCAAGAACTTCCAGCCGAGTTAAAGCACTGGCTAGGATACAGTTCATTGTATTGTCTTGTGTAGTTCCACTAAAATGTATGATTGGCACAACATGATCCCTGTTTGTACAAGTAGGAACAAGGTGAAACCTTAATTAGCTTAGTGAGAAAGTATAGGAAGACATTAGCATATTACTCAAACAGTAGCATCAAATTCATGATGGACAATACGCAAAACATTGCCTCATTGAACCAATGGCAATAAATTGACATGCAAAACAATAGCACTATTATGTCATGACACTAATAATATTCCCTCACTGCTCCACCACATGATTCACCTCCATAGACAAACATACACACGTACATGATTCAGCATAGGGTCCTACTAAAGATTTTTTTAACTCCAACAGGAAAATTGGGTAGTAATAAATTAGTGGTACTTAAGTACTCCTAATTAATTAAGTGAGACAGCAAAAGTGGAAGGGCTCCCTGGAGGATCGTCTCACATGTAAGGTAGTCGTTGCCGGAGCCCTTGAATGGCCTCGACTGAGGCCTCTGGCTTCAGCAAGATCGCCTTGGCACTATTTATTCTTCTTCTTCCTCCTCTTCATGCTCTGTTTCTCTTTCTCCTCACCAGTTGGTGAAACCAAGTACATGATTGGCCTTCTAATTCAGAATTGGTTTTGTCCGTGAGGGAGTACAAGTGTACTAGTAAAAACAGCATTATTTTCTCATGGCAGTTGGAAAATAGAGATGAACACATGCATTAAATATCATTCTTACCTAAAGGAAGGTTATGGCGCAAATATGGATGATGAGGATTGGAACACAGATATCCCTTTGTGCAGTTCCACCAAAATGAACCAACGGTTCCATTCTGACATTCCAATTAAACAACACAAAAGTCACTTCTTTTAAGAAGAGTTTTGTCCAGTGCACTAAAAGGTCACAACAGCAACCAGGTGAATTGGATATCCCTGTTTGCACAAAAAGGCACAGAGGAAACAGTCAGAGTCTCAAACAATTACAGGCAAAAACATTTGGCTAAACTTGTCATGGCTTATAACAGTGGCATGGCTTCATTTTTACTAGGGACATTAGATTAAGAACAGCTAAGCCTGTGTTCGGTTCATAGGTTTGGTGCAGGATTTTCGTAGGAACACAATTCCTATGATATTCTTTCCCTTCCAACCGTTCGGAACATGGGAAAGGTGAATAGTGTTTCATAGGAAAGCTGGTCTGGTAGTACTGATTCCATAGGATTAGAAACATCCACGCGCTGCTCATTTTTTGGGCGGAAGCCAGAGGTAGGCGCTCGCTGCCATGCGTTAGACAGGTTGCTGTGATGTGTTGCCGGAATAAAAAAATCAACCTATGTGTGGTACGTGAGGTGAGGACAAGAGTAGTCACTGTGCAGCTGAATAAACAAATAGCATCTCATGCTGCCAAGCATGCTACTCTAAAAAAACAAATCTGTACATTTCGTAGTCCATTCGAACACATTCTCTTGAGAGTTTCCTCCGATTCGCTGTTCCATAGTTTTATACCTACATTCCTTTCCTATTCCTCTATTTTCATCAATACCTATGTTTTCTGCCCCTTTATTCCGAACGGAGCCTAAATATTTGCTATAAGGGCATGGGACAGTGGGTGCACCAGCAGTCCAGCACCATGCACGTAAATAGGGGCATAAAGTGGTGATTCATAGTTTGTTGCCCCGAGAAACAAACATCCAAGAAACATATCTGGGTTGGTCCCATTTTTGTTCACTCTAGCCACCTACTCCTATGTGTGGATAGCAAATCTAGTCCTGGTCATACCACTGTGTACAGCGTTACCCCTATATTTCCCATTTCGACCAAGAGACCGGTTGGATGACCAGTCTGTACTACTTTCTCCCCCTTTCCTTCCCGTTTGTACCAAGTCCGATGTACATACTAAATTCCCCCACCCCCACTTTATTTCTTGTTTGAACCAAGTACTCCCTCCGTCCGGAATTACTTGTCATCAAAATGGATGTGTCTAGAACTAAAATACATCTAGATACATCCATTTCAATGACAAGTATTTTCAGACGGAGGGAGTACAAGATTCGACTCCATGAAGTAGCTTTACCTCTAACAATAAAAAAATGTGATGTTGGACCATCCAATCGAGAGGGGTTGAGAGGTAGAAAATGATGCACATGCAGTGACGTAGCAAGCTGGGGAAGTAGAGCTAAGGCGGTTTCAAACGAAGATATACCTGAAGGTCATCGGGATGTGGATAGGTGGGCGGCGGGAGGCCGGATCCGCCCACAGGCAATGACGAAGGGATCGGAGGACCTCCCGCGCCGGCACTCGGCCAGAGATAACGGTCCGGCCGGCAGTGGGTCTCCTCCCTCGCTGTCGACGACGGCCTAAACGCTGCCCCTCCTCCCCTTCACCGGTGGAGGGGGATACATCCGGATCTGTAACCAACGGTGAGTATAGAAAGCCAATATTTTTGAAGGGAGAAAGACAGTGTTACTACCCCTATCTTGTTTAGATCTGGAGAGGATGAGAGTGTGTGAATAGAGCAACCCTAGCAAGCAAGCGTGGAGGCTCCGGCCTATATACATGTAGTGGGGTAGTTTTCCTTTTTCACTCCATCAAAACAATCGTTTAAAATTGTGTACTACTACATGCCAGGTCGCGGTTTTTTAGTTGTTGATTGTTTTTTGAGATAGCCACCCGCTTGTTCCAAGTGGTGTTACGGTGTGCCAGGTCGCACTTTGTATCGCTCAAGTCTGGTACTACAAGTCCCTCCATTAAATGAACAACCACCCCCTCGTAAAAATTGTAAACAAGCCCACGACTAAAATTAGCGGAAACGTGGGTTGCCCCAACATGCATTATTATTTATATTTTCTACTCCCCCCGTTCCTAAATATAAGTCTTTTTTATTAGCCACACCTAAGACAAGAATTTTTTTATTAGCAGTGAACCCCACATGTCATAGACACAAAAATTGTGGCAAGATTCCCATAGGCAAGCCAAAGTGTGTTTAACAATTTGAGCAACTCAGGTTAGGCAAGTGTGGGAAGTGTGGGAAAAATAATGTGGGAACATAAGACAAACATAGTCACAATCCAAACAACCCCGTAATTTTTTGTGACATGCATGAAAATTTGGTTAGTTAAATTTATAGTCAAATTTTGGCAAGGTGCATCAAATCAACACATGCAAGTATCAAAAGGAAAGTCACGGCATGCATGCATGCGTTGTACTCCCTCCATTTCCAAATATAAGTATTTTTAGAGATTGCAACAAGTGACTACATACGAAGCAGAATATGTCTACTCCTACATACGAAGTAGCCGACTTATATCGAGTGCAGTGCTTTGATGTGTCGCGTCAACTCGTACAAGACCGAGAAATTTGATTACTACAACACCCTCTCCCTCGCGGACTGAGCTCTGGTGCCTTAACTGCACCTGCCTTTGGCTGCATGATAGGAGGGCCAACCACCTGTTGGGCCCACCTATCATAGACGCAAAGGCAGGAGCAGTAAGTAGAAGCTTTCGCTACACGCTATCCCTCCCGCACGAGGTGGACGGACATGCAGCAGTGGATTCAATACTGTAGAAGTAGGAGTAACATCATTGTTCATCTTCTCGAAGAGGCGAAGAACCAAGCGCAACCCGAACGTGGCAGTTGCGAACGCTCGCGTGGTGCGGTTCCTTGGAGTACTAGCCAGGCTCTTGCATGAGACAAAATTGCTATTGTTTAACAATTAAACTCCATTATCCATTGGTTGATACTCATTTTGCATAGGTCCACGCGCTTAGCACCATTTCCTCCCGGGGTCACCAATGTTTATTTGCTAATTAATAGCATTGCATGCAATGAACTAGCCATTGCAAGTCATTAAAAGCATGCACACCTCTAATCTCTTATTGGTTGATATGTCAAGAAACAAGAAACAAGGTAGAAGTTAATGCACCACGCCGAAGTGTTTTGGGACTATTTTGTTTTCGTAAGATGACTTACACACCTAGACGGAGGGAGCAGTATAGCCCTGTAAACCAGAAAGGAGTATTTGCCTTTCTAGAGATTTCAACAAGTGACTAGACTACACCGTGTGCAGTACTCCCTTGATGTCTACTACACAAACTTATTCTTGTAGACATTGTTGGGCCTCCAAGTGCAGAGGTTTGTAGGACAGTAGCAAATTTCCCTCAAGTGGATGACCTAAGGTTTATCAAACCATAGGAGGCGTAGTATGAAGATGGTCTCTCTCAAGCAACCCTACAACCAAATAACAAAGAGTCTCTTGTGTCCCCAACACACCCAATACAATGGTAAATTGTATAGGTGCACTAGTTCGGCGAAGAGATGGTGATACAAGTGGTATATGGATAGTAGATAAAGGTATTTGTAATCTGAAATTATAAAAATAGCAAGGTAACTAATGGTAAAAGTGAGCGTAAACGGTATTGCAATGCTAGGAAACAAGGCCTAGGGTTCATACTTTCACTAGTGTAAGTTCCCTCAACAATACTAACATAATTGGATCATAAAACTATCCCTCAACATGCAACAAAGAGTCACTCCAAAGTCGCTAATAGCGGAGAACGAACAAAGAGATTACGGTAGGGTACGAAACCACCACAAAGTTATTCTTTCCGATCAATCCGTTGGGCTATTCCTATAAGTGTCACAAACAGCCCTAATGTTCATATTAGAATAACACCTTAAGACACAAATCAATCAAAACCCTAATGTCACCTCGATACTCCAATGTCACCTCAAGTATCCGTGGGTATGATTATACGATATGCATCACACAATCTCAGATTCATCTATTCAATCAACACAAAGGACCTCAAAGAGTGCCCCAAAGTTCTACCGGAGAATCACGACGAAAACATGTGCCAACCCCTATGCATAGGTTCATGGGTGGAACCCGCAAGTTGATCACCAAAACATACATCAAGTGAATCACCTGATATCCCATTGTCACCACAGATACGCATGGCAAGACATACATCAAGTGTTCTCAAATCTTTAAAGACTCAATCCGATAAGATTACTTCAAAGGGAAAACTCAATTCAT
>NC_041382.1:204920865-204950686 GCF_002162155.2 Triticum dicoccoides
GGATCCAACTATAATAGCAAAGCTCGCGATACATCAAGGTCGTGCCAAATTGAGAACACGAGAGAGAGAGAGAGAGATCAAACACATAGCTACTGGTTAATACCCTCAGCCCCAAGGGAGAACTACTCCCTCCTCGTCATGGAGAGCACCGGGATGATGAAGATGGCCACCGGGGAAGGATTGCCCCCTCCTGCAGGGTGCCGGAACGGGTCTAGATTGGTTTTCGGTGGCTACGGAGGCTTCTGGCGGCGGAACTCCTGATATATTGCGCGTTCTGGAAGTTTTAGGTCACGTAGGTATATATGGGTGCAGGAGGTACGTCAGGGGATCCATGAGGGCCCCACGAGACAGGGGGCGCGCCCTTGGGGGCGCCCCCCACCCTCGTGAGCACCTCGTGTCTCCCCTGACGTGGGGTCCAAGTTCATCAGGTGTGTTTCCTTCCAAAAATAACTTCTCCAGTTGATTTTGTTTTGTTTCGACTCCGTCTGATATTCCTTTTCTTCGAAACACTGAAATAGGCATAAAACAACAAATCTGGGTTGGGCCTTCGGTTAATAGGTTAGTCCCAAAAATAATATAAAAGTGGATAATAAAGCCCAATATCGCCTAAAACAGTAGATAATATAGCATGGAGCAATAAAAAATTATAGATATGTTGGAGACGTATCAAGCATCCCCAAGCTTAATTCCTACTCGTCCTCGAGTAGGTAAATGATAAAAGGATAATTTTTGATGTGTAATGCTAGTCGGCATAATTCCAATGTAATTCTTCTTAATTGTGGCATGAATATTCAGATCCATAAGATTCAAGACAAAAGTTCATATTTACATAGAAACAATAATACTTCAAGCATACTAACAAAGCAATCATGTCTTCTCAAAATAACATGGCCAAAGAAAGCTATCCCTACAAAATCATATAGTCTGGCTATGCTCCATCTTCACCTCACAACATATTTAAATCATGCACAACCCCGATGACAAGCCAAGCAATTGTTTCATACTTTTGATGTTCTCAAACTTTTTCAATCTTCATGCAATACATGAGCTTGAGCCATGGACATAGCACTATAGGTGGAATACAATGGTGATTGTGGAGAAGACAAAAAGGGAGAAGATAGTCTCACATCAACTAGGCGTTTCAACGGGCTATGGAGATGCCCATCAATAGATATCAATGTGAGTGAGTAGGGATTGCCATGCAACGGATGCACTAGAGCTATAAATGTATGAAAGCTCAACAAAAGAAACTAGTGGGTGTGCATCCAACTTGCTTGCTCATGAAGACCTAGGGAAATTTGAGGAAGCCCATTATTGGAATATACAAGCCAAGTTCTATAACGTAAAATTCCCACTAGTATATGGAAGTGACAACATATGAGACTCTCTATATGAAGAACATGGTGCTACTTTGAAGCACAATATATGAGACTCGCTATATCATGGTGCTACTTTGAAGCACAAGTGTGGAAAAAGGATAGTAGCATTGCCCCTTATTTATTTATTTTTTTATTTGGCCTTTTTTTCTCTTTTTTGGCCATTCTTTTTTATTTGGGACAGTGCTCTATTAATGATGATCATCACACTTCTATTTATTTACAACTCAATGATACAACTTGATACTAAAACAAAGTATGACTCTATATGGATGCCTCCGACGGTGTACCGGGACATGCCGTGAATCAAGAGTGACAAGTATGAAAGAATTATGAACAGTGGCTTTGCCACAAATACTATGTCAACTACATGATCATGCTAAGCAATATGACAATGATGAATGTGTCATGATGAACTAGATGGTGGAAAGTTGCATGGCAATATATCTCGGAATGGCTATGGAAATGACATAATAGGTAGGTATGGTGGCTGTTTTGAGGAAGGTATATGGTGGGTTTATGGTACCGGAGAAAGTTGTGCGGTACTAGAGAGGCTAGCAAAGTTGGAAGGGTGAGAGTGCGTATAATCCATGGACTCAGCATTAGTCATAAAGAACTCATATACTTATTGCAAAAATCTAGAAGTTATCAAAGCAAAGTATTACGCGCATGCTCCTAGGGGGATAGATTGGTAGGAAAAGACCATCGCTCGTCCCCGACCGCCACTCATAAGGAAGACAATCAATAAACAAATCATGCTCCGACTTCAGCACATAACGGTTCACCATACGTGCATGCTACGGTAATCACAAACTTCAACACAAGTATTTCTCAAATTCATAACCACTCAACTAGCATGACTCTAATATCACCATCTCCATATCTCAAAACAATTATCAAGTATCAAACTTCTCATAGTATTCAACACACTCATAAGAGAATTTTATTATTCTTGAATACCTGGCATATTAGGATTTTAAGCAAATTACCATGCTATTTAAGACTCTCAAAATAATCTAAGTGAAGCATGAGATTTTATCTATTTCTTCAACCATGCTCTGAAAGATATAAGTGAAGCACTAGAGCAAATGACAAACTACTCCGAAAGATATAAGTGAAGATCAATGAGTAGTCGAATAATTATGCAAGTATGTGAAGACTCTCTAACATTTAATAATTTAAGATCTTTTAATTCTATTCAAACATCAAGCAAAGCAAAATAAAATGACATTCTAAGAATAGCAAACATCATGTGAAGAAGCAAAAACTTAGGATCAATCGATACTAACCGATAATTGTCGAAGAAGAAAGGTGGGATGCCAACCGGGGCATCCCCAAGCTTAGATGCTTGAGACTTCTTGAAATATTATCTTTGGGTGACTTGGGCATCCCCAAGCTTGAGCTTTTGTGTCTCCTTAATTCCTCTCATATCAAGGTCTCCCTAAATCTCAAAAGCTTCATCCACACAAAACTCAACAAGGACTCGTGAGATAAGTTAGTATAAACCATTGCAAAAACCTTATCATACTCTACTGTAGAAAATCACTAAAATTATTATTCAACATTGCATACTAAATGCCTCTGCATATTTAATAGTCCTATCCTCAAATAGAATCATTAAAGAAGCAAACATATGCAAACAATGCAAACATAACAGCAATCTGCCTAAACAGGATAGTCTGTAAAGAATGCAGCAACATCCATACTTCCCTAGCTCCAAAAATTATGAAAGAAAATTCCCACTGTAGTAAATTTATCAGATCTTAATATGCAAAAGGTTTCAACATTTTATCACATACTGACTTTTCTAGGGAATTATTGCAACAGCGGTAAACTTTCTGTTTTCAAACAACAACATGTATACTTGTAACATAGGCATAGTAAAGGCTATCAATACCACTTTTATTGGAATGAAAGATGAAAAACATTTTTCTAAATAACGGAGAGCAAAACTAAATAAAATAAAATTACACTCCAAGCAAAACACATATCATGTGGTGAATAAAAATATAGCTCCAAGTAAAGTTACCGATGAACGAAGACGAAAGAGGGGATGCCTTCCGGGGCATCCCCAAGCTTAGGCTCTTGGTTGTCCTTGAATATTACCTTGGGGTGCCTTGTGCATCCCCAAGCTTAGTCTCTTGCCACTCCTTATTCCATAGTCCATCGAATCCTTACCCAAAACTTGAAAACTTCACAACACAAAACTTAACAGAAAACTCGTAAGCTCTGTTAGTATAAAAAAACAAAAGACCACTTCAAGGTACTGTAATGAACTCATTCTTTATTTATATTGGTGTTAAACCTACTGTATTCCAACTTCTCTATGGTTTATAAACTCTTTTACTAGCCATATATTCATCAAAATAAGTAAACAACACATGAAAAACAGAATCTGTCAAAAACAGAACAGTCTGTAGTAATCTGGATCAAACGTATACTTATGGAACTCATAAAATTATCAAATAAATTGATGGACCTGAGGAATTTATCTGTTAATAATCTTCAAAAATAATTAACTAAATAGCACTCTCCAAATAAAAATGGCAGCAATTCTCGTGAGCGCTAAAGTTTCTGTTTTTTACAGCATGATCAACAAGACTTTCCCAAAGTCTTCCCGAAGGTTCTACTTGGCACAAACAATAATTAAAAGCATAATACCACATCTAAATAGATGCTAGATGAATTATTTATTAATAAACAGGAAAAAAATAAAGGAACAAAAATAAAATTGGGTTGCCTCCCAACAAGCGCTATCGTTTAACGCCCCTAGCTAGGCATGATGATTTCAATGATGCTCACATAAAAGATAAGAATTGTAACATAAAGAGAGCATCATGAAGAATATGACTAGCACATTTAAGTCTAACATACTTCCTATGCATAGGGATTTTGTGAGCAAACAACTTATGGGAACAACAATCAACTAGCATAGGAAGGCAAAACAAGCATAACTTCAAAACTTTAAGCACATAGAGAGGAAACTTGATATTATTGCAATTCCTACAAGCATATGTTCCTCCCTCATAATAATTTTCAGTAGCATCATGAATTAATTCAACAATATAATCAGCACCTAAAGCATTCTTTTCATGATCTACAAGCATAGAAATTTTATTACTCTCCACATAAGCAAAATTCTTCTCATTAATAGTAGTGGGAGCAAACTCAACAAAGTAACTACCGTGGGATTGAAAATTGAAATCAAGATGACAAGTTTCATTGTTATCATTATTATTTAAAGCATACGTGTCATCACAATAATCATCATAGATAGGAGGCATGCTTTCATCATAATAAATTTGCTCATCAAAACTTGGGGGACAAAAAATATCATCTCCATCAAACATAGCTTCCCCAAGCTTGTGGCTTTGCATATCATTAGCATCATGGATATTCAAGGAATTCATACAAACAACATTGCAATCATGCTCATCATTCAAATATTTAGTGCCAAACATTCTATAGATCTCTTCTTCTAGCACTTGAGCACAATTATCCTTTCCATCATACTCACGAAAGATATTAAAAAGGTGAAGCGTATGAGACAAACTCAATTCCATTTTTATATAGTTTTCTTTTATAAACTAAACTAGTGATAAAACAAGAAACTAAACGACTCGATTGCAAGATCTAAAGATATACCTTCAAGCACTCACCTCCCCGGCAACGATGCCAGAAAAGAGCTTGATGTCTACTACACAACCTTCTTCTTGTAGACGTTGTTGGGCCTCCAAGTGCAGAGGTTTGTAGGATAGTAGCAAATTTCCCTCAAGTGGATGACCTAAGGTTTATCAAACCATAGGAGGCGTAGTATGAAGATGGTCTCTCTCAAGCAACCCTGCAACCAAATAACAAAGAGTCTCTTGTGTCCCCAACACACCCAATACAATGGTAAATTGTATAGGTGCACTAGTTCGGCGAAGAGATGGTGATACAAGTGGTATATGGATAGTAGATAAAGGTATTTGTAATCTGAAATTATAAAAACAGCAAGGTAACTAATGGTAAAAGTGAGCGTAAACGGTATTGCAATGCTAGGAAACAAGGCCTAGGGTTCATACTTTCACTAGTGTAAGTTCCCTCAACAATACTAACATAATTGGATCATAAAACTATCCCTCAACATGCAACAATGAGTCACTCCAAAGTCGCTAATAGTGGAGAACGAACGAAGAGATTATGGTATGGGTACGAAACCACCTCAAAGTTATTCTTTCCAATCAATCCGTTGGGCTATTCCTATAAGTGTCACAAACAGCCCTAGAGTTCGTACTAGAATAACACCTTAAGACACAAATCAATCAAAACCCTAATGTCACCTAGATACTCCAATGTCACCTCAAGTATCCGTGGGTATGATTATACGATATGCATCACACAATCTCAGATTCGTCTATTCAACCAACACAAAGGACCTCAAAGAGTGCCCCAAAGTTCTACCGGAAAATCACGATGAAAACGTGTGCCAACCCCTATGCATAGGTTCATGGGCGGAACTCGCATGTTGATCACCAAAACATACATCAAGTGAATCACGTGATATCCCATTGTCACCACAGATATGCACGGCAAGACATACATCAAGTGTTCTCAAATCTTTAAAGACTCAATCCGATAAGATTACTTCAAAGGGAAAACTCAATTCATTACAAGAGAGTAGGGGGGGGGGAAGAAACATCATAGGATCCAACTATAATAGCAAAGCTCGCGATACATCAAGATCGTGCCAAATCGAGAACACGGGAGAGAGAGAGAGAGATCAAACACATAGCTACTGGTACATACCCTCAGCCTCGAGGGAGAACTACTCCCTCCTCGTCATGGAGAGCACCGGGATGATGAAGATGGCCACCGGGGAAGGATTGCCCCCTCCGGCAGGGTGCCAGAACGGGTCTAGATTGGTTTTCGGTGGCTACGGAGGCTTCTGGCGGCGGAACTCCCGATATATTGTGCGTTCTAGAAGTTTTAGGTCATGTAGGTATATATGGGTGCAGGAGGTACGTCAGGGGAGCCATGAGGGCCCCAAGAGACATGGGGCGCGCCCTAGGGGGGCGCCCCCCACCCTCGTGAGCACCTTGTGTCTCCCGTGACATGGGGTCCAAGTTCATCAGGTGTGTTTCTTTCCAAAAATAACTTCTCCAGTTGATTTCGTTCCGTTTCGACTCCGTCTGATATTCCTTTTCTTCAAAACACTGAAATAGGCATAAAACAACAAATCTGGGCTGGGCCTCCGGTTAATAGGTTGGTCCCAAAATAATATAAAAGTGGATAATAAAGCCCAATATCGCCTAAAACAGTAGATAATATAGCATGGAGCAATCAAAAATTATAGATACATTGGAGACGTATCATCCCTCCCTTCCGGTTTATAGGGCTCAAATCTCAAATCTCATGAACCAAGGCATTTTGCGATTGGAGGAATGTATCTCGTACTTTACAAAACTACCCTAATTAAACTCATGCATTAATTCGAGTTCTCTCATTTTCCTCTCCGCCTTGGTCGCGGTGCACATGCGGGACATTTCAAAGCATCCTGGCCCGCGTGCCATCCACCAAATCACAGCGAGGTGCTATAGTTGAGACTCACCTGTCACCCCGGTGTGGCCGTCATGACCCGTCATATCACAAAACCCACACCTTTACCAGCAGTGGTAAGGTGGCCTCCAAGTTGGACTGGACGAAGCAACCATCATTTCACTGGAACGCTCATTCAAGCCCTTTCTTCCCTTTCTTGAAGAAAACCTCACTCCAGGCTACACACTTCTGCCATTTTTCTTCTGTACCAACGAAGGAAAGGTGGGCGAATCAGTTATGCTGCTATATTTTCATTCCAAGAATCTTCTTTTTGCAAAGAAACGACCGGTTCTCACATCCTATTCTTTTTCCCGTTTTCATTGCGATTGTGGTTTCCTTTTGATTGCTTTTTGTTTGTCAGTTCATTGATGGATCCTAGAGCACTAGGCAAAGAGTTGCCGGCGGACAACCCACTGGAGACAGCGATCTCCAGGAAGCGAGCACCGACCAACAAGTTGACCATGTTGGCGGGCCAACCCATGGAGACGAAGAACTCCAAGAAAGAAGCACTGGCCAAAGAGTTGAGGACGTTGGCGGACGAACTCCTCAAAGAAAGTTGGAAGAACAGCAAGGGCCCCACCGTGCCTACCCAGGAACTCCGATTGCCACCTATGTGAGGCTCAAGACCGAGTTTGAGGAGATAGTCGCTGTTGAGAAGCAGTATTCCCCTGGCAAGGTGATGGCCCCCGTCGAGGACGAGGAGATGGCCCCCGGAGGGATGAGATCCCCCGGTGACCTGCACAAGGTAAAAAATAATGGCTTATTACCATAGTTGTGGTTTTTGATTATTTGCAATGTGCTTGCTAATATGCTAGGGTTGTGCAGGTGCCGGTGGACGTCCTTGATGATTCTGATGTCGTGGCCCGTCCTGGTGGCATCGCCCCGGAGATCGATTCCGATGCCGCTGTCCATCCTGTGGACATCGCCCCAGAGATCGATTCCAATGTCGCGGTCAGTCCTGTGGACATCACCCCAGAAATCGATTCCCATGCCGCTGTCCGTGCTGTGGTCATTGCCCGAGAGATCGATGACAAGAAATAATTGGTCGCGCTAATCCTTCAGGGTAGTTTGCATTGCCCTGTGTTTAATTACCAGAACGATGCGTGTTATCAAACCATCTTCGGGCTAGTGCACTGTCTTGTGTGGGCGGATCTTGCTACTTTTGTTTGATAGTGAATCATGTGATGAATCATGCGAACCCTCTCCGAGTTATGGAAACAGATGTATCCTCACCAGCTTTTGATGTAATATATGGCATGCTTAGATGTAGGTTTTAACTGTTTATCATATCAGCAGGGCTTGTTTGATGATTCTTGGTGTTAGTAGGCTAGCTACTGTGCGAGCTATAGTACATGCAAAACACTCACCGAAGAGAAACATTGGGGCTGATGAGCTCGTGGTACGCTTATACTTATCCCTCGTCGATCGACCAATAGCCCTAGCTCCTAAAAATGTAGGCTTAGCGATCGATCAAACAATAGTCGACATACATTCAGGCCTCATTTGGTTCATAGGGTGGGAAAATCGTAGCAAAAGTACAGAGAACGTGCAACACAAAATCATAGCAGTGCAGAGACGTACTCCCTCCGTTCCAAAATAGATGACCTAGGCGGGCTAGTTTGGCCTAGTGGGTTTCAGTGATATGACGTGGTACAGTGCTGTCTAGTCTTCGCGTGTGGTAGCAGTATTGCGAGTACAGTAAGTTTTCTTGAAGAAGCGGAATTCAATGAAGTCATGATGGTTCCTTCGTCCGAACAACTTACAGTGGGAAAGGTTGGGCCTGCGATACGACCGGGGTAGACCAGGATAATTTTGTGCATGGCAGGTGGACCAGGATGGTCGACGTACCATATGTTGGCGAATGAAAGTATTCTTTCCGATATAGAGGACGAGCAACGAGTATTCATTGTTTATTTTTGATGAAAGCTATTGTCTCCACTGTTACGACGGAGGAGTGTGAAACACAGCAGCCCAGTCAACTTGGCATGTGCACCACTCCCTCCTTCCTCATGTAATGCCCAGGTTACAACTTTTTCTCACTTTCTCTCTATCTATTTCCTCTCAAATGTTTTTTTACCTTTCTTTTTTAAGACACAATTGTTTTTGTGCCTTTTTTTAGAATTATTTTTTTATACCTAGGAGCACATGGAGACGGGCTCTTGCAGAGCCCACTCCTTGACTTTGTCAATGCCTCTCTCTCCTCCACATAAGGAGTACTACTTGCTATGCATGCATGCGGCGGGCAGCTGGCGTCTTGAGGGGCCAGGGCGATGAGAGCGGGCTCCAGAAGCGGTCCAGACTCCAGCATGGCCCACCTCACATTATCACCATATATTTCTTGGAGTCCGTGTGCGGCGGGCGGGCGATCTCTTCTCCCTCCCCCATTTCTCTCTTCTCAGCCGATGCCCGCCGAGTGAATAGATTTCGGCTATCTACGGTTTATTCAATTACAGTACCACATGTCAGTGAAATTGCAAGACAATGCGTGTCCCCTCTGGTGAGCGGCGTGCGAGCCGGACTGTCGGGGTTGCGATGCGTAGGAGTCATAAGTGTGCCGCCTTTCCTTTAGAACTTGCGAAGCGTAACATTTTCGCGCGATCGATCGATAGAAATCCAGAACAAAATGACGAGGGCGGTGCTTTCCTGCTCGTTGGGCGGGCTAGTTCGAGTGATATGACGTGCTACAGTGCCATCCACTTGCACCATTTTTATGTAAGCAAGAGTTTACACTCTTACGCGGGAGGAGTGTGAAACACCGCGGATCTTATTTTGATCGAGGGATAACTGTTCCCTGCCAAATGATGGAGGATTGTTAGCGATTATAGCATGATAGTTAGGGCATCTCCAGCGCTGGCCGTTTACACCGGCATCTGTCCGAGGACACTGATGGATGCCATCCGATGCTGCCCGCATACCTTTCGACAACTATATGAACTAACCGGACGAAATTCGTGCAAACAAAGCAAATTTCAAATTAACCGGATGAAATTCATTACATTTCAAAAAAATTCCTACAAATTGGACGAAATTCATTACATATTTCGCATAAACCATACTAAAACCTACTGTAAACCTAATCTAAATGATCACCAGCGCCCGACCACCATGTCCGGCCATGAACCCGAGAAAGCCAGCCATTGCCTTTGGCTCCTCCTCATCCTCCTCGATAACCTCCTCCTCCGGAGCACAAGGTTATGAAGATTTCCGCCTCCACGTCGCTGTCAAGCGGCTAATCGGCTGCCGATGTTTACCCCACCAAGCTTGGCGTCGACTGAGTGGAGTAGCGGTGGCCTTCCCGGGACCAGAGCGGCGGCGACCTACCGTGTACTACTCTTCCTCACTGCCGGTTGCGCCCGCGCACGCGCGCCGGCTTCGTGGTCGTGGCGGCGGAGGGCGGCCGAGGGGGGGGGGTGCCGGCGATCTCCTTCGTTTGCTCCTGTGACAGTACGTCGAAGAGAGCTTTGGAGCGCGCCAGGAGCGGAGCCGCTGATGTCCCTCGTCTGCTCCTGCGATAGTACGTCGAAGAGAGCTTCGGAGCGCCAGGAGGCCATGGTTGAAGTGGTGCCGACAGAAGGAAGGGACCGGAGGAGAATAAGTGTGGGTCTTTGGCTATGGCTGGGAGCTGGGGCTCAAGTTAATATAGAGGGTGAATGGCAATGAGCCGCGGCAGACAGATGGACAACTGGCACCGGAGTAGGTTCGTCGGGCATGAATGCGGACGTTGCTTCAGTGACTTAACTGCAGATGCGTTTGGGTTACTGACATGTGGGCCCAACGGACATCTGGCCCGCATGTCAATGACACACCAATTGCACTTGCAGTTAAGTCCGGTGAATGCGGCATTGACATTCTGGAGAGATGGTGACCATTTTAGGCGGGAAGCGCGTGCTAGCGATGGGAGGGGTTTCGGTGTGCAGTGGCACTAAGATCGGTCGCTCATGATAGTGCATACTCCGTACCATACTACCATACTACCCTCTCTAGCTTAGGCTGTTTTATAGATTGTCGTTGTGATGGACGATATACATGAGCAAGGCGGTCCGAGTATGACCGTTGGTGTTGAGCCAGGTGAATACATGCTCGGCGTTCGTGTAGGGCTCCATCAAACGTCTAAACAGTAATGTCAGGCACCTCCGGGGCTCGCAGGTGATGGGCTCGCCGTTTGCGTTGCTCCATGAGCAGGACTTTGATTTAGAGGGCGACGTGCATGCATTAGCATGCTTTGACAGCGTGAGCGTGAGTGTCTGACGCAAAGTATTTCATTTTCATTTGGCTGACGAGGGTGCGTTGCAGCAACGAGTCCGTGGTTTGATTCCCCACATACACATAATTTTGTTTTTTACAGTATTTCTTTCTCCATTGACAGGTAGGCTCGCGTAGATAGATAAAGAACACGAGCTGATGAGGCGCATGCGAACTGTTTGACTGGTCAACCAGATAAATACGGAGCTATACGCTGAGCCAGTGACCGTATAATCACCATATCTCGTATACAATGATCAAAGTGAGCTATCAAGACAAGTTCGGTGACCGCCAATGCATTTTACTCGGTAATAAATGACCAGGATTGAAGGGGAATCCAAATTTGCTTTGTCTTCTGTCCTTGAGCTCTTGACAAACCAATGCACTATACGGTTGTCCGGCCACTCCACCCCAGAGCTCTCACCAAGCGTCGTTCATGCCACCGCGTCGCACACTAACCGGTAAGGCAGCGATGGCATCCCGCCGCATTGAGTTCCTCACCGCCCACGACCGCACACAAAATGGTAGGGAAGCCATGGCATCCCGCCGTGCCGAGTTCATCGCCGCTCGCGACCTCACAACTATGTGGGAGGAATTTGAAGATGCCAAGGCCAAATGGGCGGTAGAGCAAGAGGCGGCCAAAGCCGCACAGAGGGAGCGGAAAAGTCAGAAAGCACTCAAGAAAAGAGAGGCCCGCTGCCGCAAGAAAGAAAAGGATGCACGCGCTGCTACGGAGAGGTCGGCGGAGATCCAAGCATGGTGGGGTGTCGCCGACAAAGCCGGGAAGGAGAACGACAGCGTCTAGCTAGCATGTGAGGAGTAGTAGTACTAGTAGTTAGTGTGTGTGTCTGTGTCTGAGTACGAGCATGTACCAATACAACTAGTTACCACTTTAGTTTTTAGAGCAAATTACCAGTACATTAGCCTAGACTAAATGGAAAAATTCCTATCCTAAGCATCAAATGGCATCTCTTTCTCTATAGGAATTGAGATGCATGTCATCTCACTTACTGTGATTTTCATATTCCTATCCTATCAACGAAAGGAGGCCTCTGTTGGAATAACTACTGTAGCTAGCAGTACTGCTGGTACAGTAGTTTTCTTCAAGAAGCGGAATTCAACGAAGTCATGATGGTTCCTTCGTCTGAGCAACTTCAAAGTGGGAAGTGGGCCTGTGATTTGACGGCTCATTAGTCATTGTTACTGCGGCGCGACGACCTAGGTGACTCTCCCTTGGAGTTCTGCACGCATGGCAAGTGGACCAGGATGGTCGACGTCCCACATGTTGGCGAACAGAAGTATTCTTTCCAATATCGAGGAGCAAGGAAACCGCGTGGTATAGTATCACTGCTGATTGGTTCACAAAAAATAGTATCACTGCTGATTTATAATTATTTTTTATTTCTGATGAATGCTAGCGTTTCAACTCTTACGATGAAGGGTGCCAAACACGGCACGTGCTAGATGTCCCACACGTCAGCGAAAGGAGTGGGACATGAACAGCGTGGTAGAGCCCAGCATAAAAAAACAGCATGGTAGAGCGTCTCCACTTCTTCCACTTCTGGGTTGGAGACCACACGTAGTAGTACTTAGTGGTATGAACGATACAAAGTGTGACCTGGAGAGAAAGACACGTCTAGTTGGAAGGTCTCGGGGCATACACGTAAACAAATATAAAAGTTAATATGTGCCTCCAACTAATATAGTAGTAGCAGAGTACTTAGGCACGTACTCCATAACATCACCGTGCATTGCACGTACATCCTTAACATAGTTCTGCATCCGCGAAGTGCTCCCAGCAGGTTCGGTCATCCGCATCCCAATTCCGCCGGACATAGTTCGGCCAGAACTCTCCTGACAAGGAGAGTGACCTTAATGAGTTCAGTATGTCGCCGAAGGGCGAGCGCTGAAAGATATCCGCGGAGGTGAACTCCATGATCGGCGCCCAGTTGGATTCGATAGGCACGGGCGCAGGCGGTTCGGAGTCCGTGGCCGGGGAAGAATCTGGCAGTTCAGCATCACGGCTCCCGTGAAGGGTAAGGTCGGTATTAGGCTCGATCGCCGCTGAAGATGCGGCATCCGTGGCAGGGTCTATCAACCCGTCCTTGGATGGCGCAACTGGCTCCGAATTGAGGGTCGGAGCGGCCGCCGGTGCGATCTCCCGAACACTGTCCGATGGCAGAGCTAAATCATGCTCATTGTGACCATGCGGCGCACTCGGCAAGGGCTCGAATATGTCGAAGATCAAGTCTCCGTGGATATCGACCGTGTGGTTTATGCTTCCAAACCTAACCTGGTGGCCAGGGGTGTAACTCTCGATCTGCTCCAGATGGCAAAGCGAGTTGGCCCGCAGTGCGGAGCCACTGAATACAAAGATCTGTCCAGGGAGAAAAGTCTCACCCTGGACTGCATCGCTATCGATGATTGAAGGAGCCATCCAGCCTAACGATGACGACACAGAGGAACTCTCAGTGAAAGCACCAATGTCGGTGTCAAAACCGGCGGATCTTGGGTAGGGGGTCCCGAACTGTGCGTCTAGGCGGATGGTAACAGGAGGCAGGGGACACGATGTTTACCCAGGTTCGGGCCCTCTTGATGGAGGTAATACCCTACGTCCTGCTTGATTGTTCTTGATAATATGAGTAGTACAAGAGTTGATCTACCACGAGATCGAAGAGGCTAAACCCTAGAAGCTAGCCTATGGTATGATTGTTCTTGTTGGTCCTACGGCCTAAACCCTCCAGTTTATATAGACACTGGAGGGGGCTAGTGTAACACCCCCAAATTTTGACCTTGATTTATTAATTAAAATTTTTGCCAGGAAATTAAAATTTTATTTTCTGGTTTTATCTTTTAATTTCAGATCACCTTGTCCCTCTGATTTTTTTAGTTTTTCCTTCTAGGTGGAAACCTTTCAAAAATATTGTTGGACCGGTATATCTTCCCAAGACCATTTCTTTTTATCAGTGGAATTATTTCTACAATTATTTTTCCTGAGCTTTATTTCTTTAAAAATGGTTTTTCATAAGTTTTAGAGTCCATTTGCACTACAACCCTTTCAAATACTTCTTTAAAATTTCCACCAAAGTTTGGGGATGTCATGTGATGTTCCCACATTACTTTTATGCAAAAATCTCTTTTAGTCATTTGGAGATTTTGAGCCCTACCCTAAGTTTTCAAATCTGGTCCAGTTTGTAATTTGCACTACAACCTATTTAAATATTTCTTTAAGAATTCCACCAAAATTGGGGGATGTTAGTAGTAGTGTATAATTCAACTATATGCAAAAACCCATTGGTGTTCCTTGAAAAATTTGAGCAAATCATCCTCATCTTCATTCTGGTCCAGTTTAGTGTTTTGCACTGTAGCCATATTTTATCTTGCCCTATTGCCCATGATTTTTCTCCTGCTTATAAACCACTCCACCAAACCCTTAGGTCCAGGAGATTGGACCCACTAGAAGATTTTAAGCACATGCAATAATGCCCTTTATTTTCTGTCCATATTTGGTTTTCTCAAAAACTTGCACTAACAAGTTTTTGGTCTTGCCAAACTAACCTTGCTACCATCCCATTCACCTAAAGAGACTATGATCTGGAGATTTTGGCCACCCAAAGAGATGCCTAGATGCCCATGGCATTCTGTCGAGCACCTTGTGTTCATGGACAGTTTTGGCATAGTTTCATATTTGCACTGTGATCTTGCCCCTCTGGACAAACCACCATCTCCACTAAGCTCCTAGCTACCTCTAACCTAGACCTGTTAACTACCAGCCTCATCCTAGCCCTCTAGCACACGTTGGCATTTCATCAAGCACCTGGCATGCGTGCTCTGGGTGCGCCCAGAGCGCACGTTTTGCACGCGCGCGCCCGAGTCGCCGCGTCTCGTTGCCGCCTCCCCGCGTTCATTCTGATCCGTTCCCACTCGCAGCCAATGCGCTCCGACCCCTCCCTCATCGCAGAGCCACCCTGGTCACCTCCTGGCACCCCACTGCGCCACCATCGCAAGCCGCCACTGCCGCCCTGCCAGGCTCCTGCCATGGACGGCGCCGCTGAAGCCACAGCCACGCGCCAGCTCGCCCCTCAACAGCCCGAGCTTATCAGCGAGCACGTCCACTAGCGCCCGTCGCCGCCACGCGCCCCCTTGGCAACAGGATGAAGGAAGCCGGCGATCTTATCCCCGGCCACCGCGGGACCGACCTCGACCGCCTATAAAAGGAGCCCCCGAGCTCGTCCAGACCCTCAGGCGACCTCAGGTCATATCCCTAGAGCTCCCATAGCCAGAAATCCACGGAGGGAGCCCGTCTTCCTCATCTCCGGCCAGTTCGGCCGCCGCCACGCTCCGGTGCCGTACTTCGCGAGCAGAGCCTCCCCTGTCCTTCCAGCGCTACCGTCCGGCTCCCCTCGACCGTGTAGAGCCACCCAACACCCCAGCCTCGACCGGGAGCCACCGTAGCCCAAGCCCCCACTTGTTCCCAAAACCACCGCCCGCCGCGGAGCTCGCCGCCGACAACCCCCTCCACCCCCGCCAGCCTATCGACCACTGGGAGGACCACCCTGGACTAGCGGATCCACCCCGCCCTCAGAATCCCGCGGGGAGCCGCCGTTCGTTGACGGCGATCGCCGGAGCCCCGCCACCGCTCGGCCAGAGGAGAAGGAGGCGCGGGCGACTAGTCAAACCTGACCAGTGGACCCAAGGGACCCACTCAGGGGCGGAGCTGGGCCCCGGGCACCCAGGGCCCAGGCCCGGGGCGTGGAAATTCGAACATGCTATATATATGTATGTTTTTCTGCAGGCCCAGGGCGTGGAAAAGAAGAAAGCCCAAAGAGTGATGGGCTCTCTCGTCTGGAAGGCTGAAACGGACGCACGAGGGAACCCATCCACTCCACGAGGACACGATCTAACTCGGACGCAGCATACACCTCATCGCCAAAAAAGGAAACGTTTAGCGCTTGGGGCCGCCGCGACCTAAGTCGCATCACGCACCAGCACGATCGCATCAGGCCGCGACTCTAGCGCTCGCGCCGCCGTCCGCCGCCGCGTCGTCGTCCACCGGCCGCCTCCACCACTCCCACTTTCCTCCTGCTCCCGGGCTCGCGGCCACCGTCCTCCTATGTGTCGTTCGCCGGCGTCGAGCGCCATCTGCTAGTTTGCTGGCTGCTTGATTGCCGCATCTTGGTATTGTTTGTGTGATGATTTTCTGGTTTCCCCTGATGCTTTCCACATGTAGTTACTTCTGTCCCACGTTCTACAATGTTAATATGAACTGAAATTTAATTGAAACAATGTATGTGTGTGTATCAATGTAAATATACAGTAATACAGACATACAGTCATATATGTTAATATGTATTTGCAAGTATTAATAATGATGATATTGTATATCGCTTTCAATCATATAGGTCTTGCAAAGAGCTTTTACCTCGTCGGACAGGTAAGTTTTTAGATTTTTATCAATGATATTGTATATCTTATGATTTTGCTTTTCTTGTCTTGAAGGTATTGGCTCTTCTTCTACCGTTGATGAGGTTAGGCGAGGCACTGATGAAGCAAATTATTGATTTGGTACTCTTTTATATCACGTGCTGTTCTTTGTAGTTTTTGTCATGTTTTTATATATTTTGTTGTATCGTTAAGCATTGAGTTTAAATTCTAACTTTTCGTGCGATTAAACCATACTTTTATGCGGTATCTTTTGTGGTAGCTAAAAGCCTTATGGAGGTTAAGTTTTTTCGCTCGTGATAATTTTTTTTGGCCCGGGGCTTGCTCCAATCCTGGCTCCGCCATTGGACCCACTATCAGTGACCCACGAGTCGACCCGCGCTGGCTTAAGTGGAAACGTATTCCACCGAATACGCCTTCGCTAGGGGAAAGCGTAAGCCCTTGAACCGTTTTCCTTTTCTGATTTTTATTAAAAATAGAATTTTGACTAAACTTTGACTGGCTATAACTTTTAAAATACAAGTCCAATTGATTTGATTCTTTTTCTGTTGTTTCTCAAATTTTGTCTAGTTTATTTTCATATTTATTTGAAAATTTTACAAACAACTTTTTTGTACTCTTTTGAAACTATGTGTTAATTTAAATTTTCTTAAAGTAGGACTTTGGAAGAAGGAAGCAACTTTCAAAAAGTGCACCCCACTTACAAACTCATGAAGGCAAGCATTCTGAACCCCGGCATAATATTTGTTGTGTGTCGTTTGATGCAAATACGACACAACCTTGACGCGAAGTATTCGGTATTTTATGTGGTGCTATGATCATATTCATGAGTGCATAATGATGATTCCTTGCTGTTGGGATTTTGATATGCTCCTGATAGTAATCACCCTCGTATGCCTTTCATGCCTACCGGAAGGAATCCGGGAAAGTCTCTGTCTTGGGTAGACACGAGCTTGTCTCTAGTTCTTCGTCGAGACGGTTATGTCCGGTAAGGCATGGTGAGGTATGATGAGTGGTGATTCTGTCTGATTGGTGTGAAATATATTTCTTATGCTTATCATGCAGGAAATGCTTTAACCTCCTGAGTCGACCGTAGATCGAGTCTTGTTCTAGTAACCCCCATACTTGTTTTGTACTACCACTTGTCCCTGCCATAGGTAGGGTACGGTTCAGTAAGTTGTCAACCCCTACCTAGCACACACCATACAGAGAGGCCATGGTGGAAGATACCGGCTGCATCCGGTAGACATGCCACCTGGTCCGGGGGCATGGGTGTTTCCGGTTGGAGCCGAGGGGGTAGCTCCCCTAGTTTGTGCGTGTTATAAATTTTGTGATCCCATGCTAGTCGAGGTTGTAGCCTCCCCACTTAGAGTTTCGCTTAACGGGTGTCGTGGGTGATTCCAGACACCGATAAGTTAGGCTGGTGTGTGCGGTCAGGTGTGTTTTCAATTGAAAGACCATAGACGAAATTAGTCCCGATAGACTAAAGGAATCTGTTACTTGTGGGTAAAGAGTACACCCTCTGCAGAGATTATATCTATTCGAATAGCTGTGTCCATGGTTAAGGACTACAGTCTGGGATGGGTCAAGTGTCGGTCTTAGAGTCGGTCTTAGGAGAAAAAATTGCTAAACTGGAAAATGGATCATGATTTGTGACTCATGATGATTATGATTACTATTATTATGGACTAACCATTTACATTATTTCAATTATTGAGTATCCCTTGGACGGTTCTACCTCCTGGATATTCACTGTGGTTATTCTCTTATAAGCCCTTTATGTGGTGTCGCTCAGACGCCCGACTGTGGCATGCTTGTTATTTAAATTACTTATAAGCCCTTTATGTGGTGTCGCTCAGACGCCCGACTGTGGCATGCTTGTTATTTAAATTACTTATAAGCCCTTTATGTGGTGTCGCACAGACGCCCGACTGTGGCATGCCTGTTATTTCTTTTATTTATAAGCCCTTTATATGGTCTCGCTCAGACGCCCGACTGAGGCATGCTTTATATTATTATTCTTTCGAGGCGTTGCTTCAGACACCCGATCGGTGCATTCTATTTCTACTCCCTTATTGCATATTCATGTTGTATATGAATAACCTATTTGCGTGCATCATGGATTTTTTTATTTTGTGACTGACTTGTGATCATAGAATATTTCAGAGCATGATTATCATTTGTTATATTATACCTGTGTTCATAATGTTTGCGAGTACATTCAAAGTACTCACTGGCTTGTCCCTGGCTATTGTCTTGGCCAGATTTCTTTCATGGAGAGGAGCGTTGCGATGATAGCCCCGGAACCTACGCAATGGTGATAGCAGCCTCGCGAGGATAGGAGTTATCCAGGTCAGCTGTTCCTGTGGGAAATGGAGTCCCCTAGACACTGATGAACCACAAACCGCTTCCGCCAGCAGCCACTAGAAAACCTTGTGTTGTACTCATAGGCCAGAATGGTCTTGTACTACATATTTTGTATTTTGCTTGGAATTTCTGTATCAAGTTGGTGCCTCATCAGCTAACAATAATCCTGGGGCTGGTGAGCACAAGGACCAATTTTTTTGGAAATTGATGTCCCGAAAATCCGGTCCTGAAAACCTTGGTATCAGAGCCAGGCTGACCATTGGCTAATCCTATCTTGGCCAGGTCAATAAACCTAGGTTAATCAACCCACCAGACCTTAACCTAACCCCGGCCAAGCTTCTCGTGTAAGATAGCCACACAGTGACCCCGACACCTTTTGGCAGTCGGTGCCCAACCTATCAGCCTAGCCTGTCGATCACGCGCCAGTGACCGACACCTAAATTGTCTCTTCCGCAAGTGTGCGAAGGAAGACTCCATTCCCTTGTTCTATAAAAAGGGCACGCTAGGCCCAACCCAGGACAGCACAACCTCTACGCCAAAACCAAGCCAAGATGCCTGGCCCCACTGTGCACAATGAGACCACAGCAACGAACCTTAGAGGTTTTGTGACCGTGCTAGCAAACCTCACCCGCCGTGCCTTTGCATTAGAAGAGCCCCCTGAATATGTTGTGTACCAAGGGCCCATGAGCGGTGAGAGCCGTCAGTTCTGGACCACTGTGCACGTCTATGGTAGGGGTCTATCGCCAGAACACCCCTACAGGTTCACCGGAAGGACAACTTCCTTTGAGCCACAAGCCATCCAACTAGCTGCTCGAGAAGCTATAGTTCAACTCTGGCACTTGTCGCCCAGAGTTAACTGTCGCTCGTTCTACTACTACCCCAGCCATGACGGGTATGGTAGGCCACCCCTGGTTGCCAACGGAGATCACGAGACGGATCCTGCATTGTTGCATCTGGTGCGCTATGTAAGTGCACTAGAGGAACTGTTCGATCAAATCACCCTTGATCTGATCGCAGCCCGTGGAGAACTGGTTCGCCGAGCCCCTGCAAGAGGAGAAGACGAGCCCGACACCGACAACCCAGTCGTGCTGTCCGGACAACCAATCAAGTCCTTGAGGTCTGCCCCAGCCATCGAGCAAAATACTTTGGTGTCCCCAGAAGTGCTTCGTCGCCTTTTGGGAACACACTCCAACGGGACTGTGGCCAACAACCCCCGTGATGGACATCATCGCTACCCCGACCCTGCAGCCCCTCAACTCCATCCAGCTAACCTCGATGGTGAAACCCGTGGAGAAGCCTCGACGTCCACAAGGCACGCCCGTTTAGATATTAACGAGGTAGACTAAGTCACTCAAGTAGTACCGAGTCTTAGTATGTCCACGCCCTATAATTGTGTGATCTTGTACCGCCATAATTAAATGATGTCTGCTTGTGCGCCCCTATTTTAAATAGTAGCCATGCGTAAGTATGTTGGCATACGGTTACATTTTTAATTCCGGGCGTAGCTACCAAAAACCACCCCGACGACACCCACAGTAATACATCACTTCTGTGAGATATGTGTATCTTTGGCATTGACCCCGACCCCATAGAGCAGAACCGACAAACTAGTTGCCCCTCACCGCGATAAATGATCCAGCCCAGATGTGATATAAAAGGCCACCTTGTGACCTTACCAAGCATCCCTTTCCTCGTGCACAGCTCTCACAGCCATTCCTTGCCATGCCGAGCCCTAGTATCTATCTAAGAACTCCAGATGCAACCCCAGGTAGTTTTGTTAAAATATTGTGGTACTTTACCTGCAGTACCATGAGTTCTACCCATCCACCCCAGTATGAGTTGCTCAAATCGAGGATCACCCCATCCACCTCGAAATATTGGGCAGTGGTGCGCATCCCTCCCGCAAACCCAAACCAAGACCCAACGGAAGTCTCCTTCATGGGGAAATCTATGCCGACTCCGCAAATGGCCATAGAAGCTGCTGCGTACGAAGCACTTGCTCGCCTTCGATTCGCGGTACCCTATGCCAGCGAACGAGGGTATTATTACTTTTCGAGTCGTGCAGCGCCCGGTGAAGTAGCATCTTTTCCCGGTGGACGAATTGAGGGAGACCCGGTACTGGCCAACCTTGCCCAGTATGTTATCGCTCAAGAGCGTTTGACCTAGCAGGTAATGGGTTATCTCCAGAGCCTCGCTGATTTAAATCCTCAGATCGCCATCGGCAGACCACTGAGGCCCGACCAAGAGAGACGCGTTCTTCGACTAGTCAACCTGCTTCCCCCGATAGAAGAGGAGTGTGCCCCAGTACCAGGGACGTTACCTCGGGACCCTGTCTATTTACCGTTTTCATTGTAGACGTCGCTACTATGTTTATTGTCCCATCATTTATTTATGCGTGGTATCCTAAATTTGTGCGATGAATTAAATATTTGGTTTCAATTAATGAGAGTAGTTTTTACTGGCGTTAATTTTATTAACTGATTTCGCTCTCGGTAAATTCTGAAGTGAGATTTTTCCCTGAGTTGTTGCAGCGTATATCTCTTCACGACATAGATTTTTATTCACGCAGCACCACGATAGCAGACTCACGACCACAACCACTCGACCATGTGCACATTTTGCACCTAACTGGTCAACCCCCCTAGCACACCACAGTCTCTGAAGGAGAGATTTGTGGGTAAATATTCGGGTGCAAGTTGCCTCCAGCACACTGACAACAGTTAGCACCCGACACCGCACTTAATCCTCATGATCACCGCCACTACGGAGAGCTAACACTCGAGCAGCAGCATCACGACGATCATCGAGGATCATCACGCACAAGAGCACGGAGAACCACAGCAATGTCGCCAACCCTCCGCACATCAGGATCATGTACCCGTCTGGCATCACCTCCGCCATTAGAGCCTCGTCTCGAGCTCCTGCAAACAGAAATGGAGGAGAAGGAAGGAGAAGGAGAAGCGAGGTCAGGTGTGAGGAAGAAGAGAGGAGCACCTCGGTCATTTTATAGCTCGAGATCGGTGTACGGTGGGTGAAGTCCACCAGCGCCGCTCGTCGCTCGATCGCCGGTGTTCGGAGGCGAATCTGCGAGCAGTGCCGACAGCGCACTGGCCCACGAGTTGAGTGCACGCTGCACTGGCAGCTAGCGTGCCGCGCACTACCGCAGTACGGCCTAGATACCCTACGCGCTAGACGTCGCCGGTGGAAAAAGCATGGGAAAGCGCGCGAGAGAGAGGAAGAAGAGAGAACCAGAGGTAGAATAAGAGACTGACAGTGGGACCCGGGTCCATCTGTCAGCCAGAGAGAGCACTGTGCTCTCGGGTACGACCAACGTATTTTAGAATTTTAGAAATTTATTCTAAATTTACTGTAACCAAAAGTAGGAATTTCTCGTTTCCCCCCAACCATAGATTTTTCCACGAAGCGCCAGTATTCCACACTGTAGTTTTACACCACTTAATTGCCCAGTCACTGTAGCCACATTTTATTGCATGAGTAGGATGGTTATTTTTGTGATAGTAGGAGTAATATTTTCAAAACAGCCCTTAGCAAATGTCAAGGGCGACATTTTTCTTAAGGGGGGTAGTGTTGTAACACCCCAAAATTTTGACCTTGATTTATTAATTAAAATTTTTGCCAGGAAATTAAATTTTTATTTTTTGTTTTTATCTTTTAATTTCAGATCACCCTGTCCCTCTGATTTTTTTAGTTTTTCCTTCTAGGTGGAAACCTTTCAAAAATATTGTTGGACTTGTATATCTTCCCAAGACCATTTCTTTTTATCAGTTGAATTATTTCTACAATTATTTTTCCTGAGCTTTATTTCTTTAAAAATGGGTTTTCATAAGTTTTAGAGTCCATTTGCACTACAACCCTTTCAAATACTTCTTTAAAATTTCCACCAAAGTTTGGGGATGTCATGTGATGTTCCCACATTACTTTTATGCAAAAATCTCTTTTAGTCATTTGGAGATTTTGAGCCCTACCCTAAGTTTTCAAATCTGGTCCAGTTTGTAATTTGCACTACAATCTATTTAAATATTTCTTTAAAAATTCCACCAAAATTGGGGGATGTTAGTAGTAGTGTATAATTCAACTATATGCAAAAACCCATTGGTGTTCCTTGAAAAATTTGAGCAAATCATCCTCATCTTCATTCTGGTCCAGTTTAGTGTTTTGCACTGTAGCCATATTTTATCTTGCCCTATTGCCCATGATTTTTCTCCTGCTTATAAACCACTCCACCAAACCCTTAGGTCCAGGAGATTGGACCCACTAGAAGATTTTAAGCACATGCAATAATGCCCTTTATTTTCTGTCTAGATTTGGTTTTCTCAAAAACTTGCACTAACAAGTTTTTGGTCTTGCCAAACTAACCTTGCTACCATCCCATTCACCTAAAGAGACTATGATCTGGAGATTTTGGCCACCCAAAGAGATGCCTAGATGCCCATGGCATTCTGTCGAGCACCTTGTGTTCATGGACAGTTTTGGCATAGTTTCATATTTGCACTGTGATCTTGCCCCTCTGGACAAACCACCATCTCCACTAAGCTCCTAGCTACCTCTAACCTAGACCTGTTAACTACTAGCCTCATCCTAGCCCTCTAGCACACGTTGTCATTTCGTCGAGCACCTGGCGTGCGTGCTCTGGGCGCGCCCAGAGCGCACGTTTTGCACGCGCGCGTGCCTGAGTCGCCGCGTCTTGTTGTCGCCTCCCCGCATTCGTTCTGATCCGTTCCCATTCCCGCTCACAGCCAACGCGCTCCGACCCCTCCCTCATCGCAGAGCCACCCTGGTCACCTCCTGGCACCCCACTGCGCCACCACCGCAAGCCGCCACTGCCGCCCCGCCAGGCTCCTACCATGGACGGCGCCGCCCGAGCCATAGCCGCACGCCAGCTCACCCCTGAATAGCCCAAGCTTATCCGCGAGCACGTCCGCTAGCGCCCGTCGCCGCCACGCGCCCCCTTGGCAACAGGACGAAGGAAGCCGACGATCTTATCCCCGGCCGCCGCGGGACTGACCTTGATCGCCTATAAAAGGAGCCCCCGAGCACGTACAGACCCTGAGGCGACCTCAGGCCATCTCCCTAGAGCTCCCATAGCCAGAAATCGACGGAGGGAGGCCGTCTTCCTCATCTCCGGCCAGTTCGGCCGCCGCCACGCTCCGGTGCCATACGTCGCGAGCAGAGCCTCCCCTATCCTTCCAGCGCCATCGTCTAGCTCCCCTCAATCGTGCAGAGCCACCCAACACCCCAGCCTCGACCGGAAGCCACCGTAGCCCAAGCCCCCACTTGTTCCCGAAACCACCGTCCGCCGCGAAGCTCGCCGCCGGCGACCCCCTCCACCCCCGCCAGCCTATCGACCACTGGGAGAACTGCCCTGGACCAGCGGATCTACCCCCCCTTAGAATCCCGTGGGGAGCCACCGTTCGTTGACGATGATCGCCGGAGCCCCGCCACCGCTTGGCCAGAGGAGAAGGAGGCGCGGGCGACTGGTCAAACCTGACCAGTGGACCTAAGGGACCCACTGTCAGTGACCCACGAGTCGACCAGCGCTGGCTTAAGTGGAAATGTATTCCACCGAATACGCCTTCGCTAGGGGAAAGCGTAAGCCCCTGAACCGTTTTCCTTTTCTGATTTTTATTAAAAATAGAATTTTGACTAAACTTTGGCTGGCTATAACTTTTAAAATACAAGTCCAATTGATTTGATTCTTTTTCTATTGTTTCTCAAAAATTTTCTAGTTTATTTTCATATTTATTTGAAAATTTTACAAACAACTTTTTTGTACTGTTTTGAAACTATGTGTTAATTTAAATTTTCTTAAAATAGGACTTTTGAAGAAGGAAGCAACTTTCAAAAAGTGCACCCCACTTACATACTCATGAAGGCAAGCATTCTGAACCCCGACATAATATTTGTTGTGTGTACTTTGATGCAAATACGACACCACCTTGACGCAAAGTATTCAGTATTTTATGTGGTGCTATGATCATATTCATGAGTGCATAATGATGATTCCTTGCTGTTGGGATTTTGATATGCTTCTGATAGTAATCACCCTCGTATGCCTTTTATGCCTACCGGAAGGAATCCGAGAAAGTCTCTGTCTTGGGTAGACACGAGCTTGTCTCTAGTTCTTCGTCGAGACGGTTATGTCCGGTAAGGCATGGTGAGGTATGATGAGTGGTGATTCTGTCTGATTGGTGTGAAATATATTTCTTATGCTTATCATGCAGGAAATGCTTTAACCTCCTGAGTCGACCGTAGATCGAGTCTTGTTCCAGTAACCCCCATACTTGTTTCGTACTACCACTTGTCCCTGCCATAGGTAGGGTACGGTTCAGTAAGTTGTCAACCCCTTCCTAGCACACACCGTATAGAGAGGCCATGGTGGAAGATATCGGTTGCATCAGGTAGACATGCCACCTGGTCCGGGGGCATGGGTGTTTCCGGTTGGAGCCGAGGGGGTAGCTCCCCTAGTTTGCGCGTTATAAATTTTGTTATCCCATGCTAGTCGAGGTTGTAGCGTTGCCACTTAGAGTTTCGTTTAACGGGTGTCGTGGGTGATTCCAGACACCGGTAAGTTAGGCTAGTGTGTGCGGTCAGGTGTGTTTTCAATTGAAAGACCATAGACGAAATTAGTCCCGATGGACTAAAGGAATACGTTACTCGTGGGTAAAGAATACACCCTCTGCAGAGATTATATCTATTCGAATAGCTATGTCCATGGTTAAGGACTACAGTCTGGGATGGGTCAAGTGTCGGTCTTAGAGTCGGTCTTCGGAGGAAAAATTGCTAAACCAGAACATGGATCATGATTTGTGACTCATGATGATTATGATTACTATTATTATGGACTAACCATTTACATTATTTGAATTATTGAGTATCCCTGGGATGGTTCTGCCTCCTGGATATTCACAGTGATTTTTCTCTTATAAGCCCTTTATGTGGTGTCGCTCAGACGCCCGACTGTGGCATGCTTGTTATTTAAATTACTTATAAGCCCTTTATGTGGTGTCTCTCAGACGCCCGACTGTGGCATGCTTGTTATTTAAATTACTTATAAGCCCTTTATGTGGTGTCGCATAGACGCCCGACTGTGGCATGCCTGTTATTTCTTTTATTTATAAGCCCTTTATGTGGTGTCGCTCAGACGCCCGACTGAGGCATGCTTTATATTATTATCCTTTCGAGGCGTCGCTTCAGACACCCGATTGGTGCATTCTATTTCTACTCCCTTATTGCATGTTCATGTTGTATATGAATAACATGTTTGCGTGCATCATGGATTTTTTTAATTTTGTGACTGACGTTGTGATCATAGACTATTTCAGAGCATGATTATCATTTGTTATATTATACATGTGTTCATAATGTTTGCGAGTACATTCAAAGTACTCACTGGCTTGTCCCTGGCTATTGTCTTGGCCGGAATTCTTGCATGGAGAGGAGCGTTGCGATGATAGCCCCGGAACCTACGCAATGGTGATAGCAGCCTCGCGAGGATAGGAGTTATCCAGGTCAGCTGTTCCTGTGGGAAATGGAGTCCCCTAGACACTGATGAACCACAAACCGCTTCCGCCAGCAGCCACTAGAAAACCTTGTGATGTACTCATAGGCCAGAATGGTCTTGTACTACATATTTTGTATTTTGCTTGGAATTTCTGTATCAAGTTGGTGCCTCATCAGCTAACAATAATCCTGGGGCTGGTGAGCACAAGGACCATTTTTTGGAAATTGATATCCCGAAAATCCGGTCCTGACAGCTAGGGTTACACAGAGTCGGTTACAAGGAAGGGACATCTACATATCCGTACTGCCAAGCTTGCCTTCCACGCCAAGGAGAATCCCATCCGGACACGGGACAAAGTCTTCAATCTTGTATTTTCATAGTCCGACAGTCCGGCCAAAGGATATAATCCGGCTTTCCGGATACCCCCCAATCCAGGACTCCCTTAGTTAATATGTGCCTCCAACTAATATAGTAGTAGTAGAGTACTTAGGCACGTACTCCATAACATCACCGTGCATTGCAGGTACAACATTTAGTGGTAGTACGTAGTAAGAGACAAATGCCGCCCAAGAGTTCCCTTCTCGACCTACTTTTGGGTGTTCTGTAGAGTGTATGGAGGGTGCATGATTCCACACTAGTTTAGCACAAATACACTAGAAGCATGCATGAAGAGAGCATGCATGAATAGGGGTGTTGAGTCGAGCACGCATGAAGAGGGAACAACTATGCTGAGACGAGAATGCAACCAAACACACCCTGTATGCCACGCATGTTCATACCATTTGTGCCTTTCTACTTCACTTACTGCGCTCCATTACTCAGGTTCGTACGTCCACTCCTAGGTACATGTCCGTCTCGTAGTTCCAGTCCCACATGTTCTTCATATAGATGGAACGATCCTTGCATAACACGTGCACCTTGATGCTAGATGTCTCGCGTGTTGGCAAAGGATGAACAAAGCTCACATAAAACAAATAGAGTGGAAGAAAATAGATTCCGGACGACCGAGAAGGAGCAAGGAACCCCGTGGTGGAGCGTCTGCACTCATAATATTTAATATTATTCAACGATATAAAATTAACCAATCATCTCCAAAGTGGACTGGAAGAGTACGAAACACGGCAGCCTAGTGTAGTTACATCATACTAGTACATGGCTAACCCACACTATCACCATATTTCTTGGCTTCCGTGCGACACCTATCTCTAGTAATCAAGCAGCCTGTATCGCTTCTCCCTCCTCGTCTCTATCAAAGTGTGGCGGGCTGGCGTTTCTGCCGTCTATTGAGGTCGGTTAACTATCACATGTTAGCGACATGCCAAGAGTATTCTAAAAAAATTTACTTTCAGTTCCGTTTTCAAAAAGAAAAAAAATCCTTCACGTATGAATTTGCGTGTATGCTTTGAGAAACTTGCATGTCCTATACTGCTCCTGTTTGATACTCTAACTTAGCTAGAGGTTAGACTAACTCATGACTAACCCTGGACTAACTGTAGCCAAAGAGGTGTTTGGGTGACATGGTTAGATTGACAATAAATGCACTTCATGGAGAGAGAAAAGTGATTTTTTCAGTGGTCCCAATGAGAACTATCTCAAGTTAGCACCTCTTGGGTGGGATAGTTTTTTTTGGTGGGTTCGGTGCAACTTGCTCCAATTTAAACCCTCATGCTTGATACTTTAGGGCTATTTGAGCCCCAACTAGCTCAAACTAACTCTAACCCATGGATCCAAATAGGGCCTATGGCCAGTCTCGACACGGAGCAGTCGCGTGCACCGGGAAGCGGTGCTCTCTCGGCCGTCGCGCCACTTCAAAGCTGGCGCCAGTGAGAGGGTCGCCTTCGCTCTGGCCAGTCATTAATGCGGCACTGACGCTCTAGGGCAGCACTGACCGTTTCACGCGGGAAGAGCGCGCTGGCAAGGGAGTATAGGTTTTGAACTGTTTCAGGTGTAGTACTGGTAGTTTGTAAAACTACACAATTATTGCACTCAGTTTCCTAAGAAATTGTGGTAAAAAACGTTACTCCACAGCCCGCTTCCTTCTCCTTCCTCTTCAACCGCCCGCACACGTCCGCGGGAAGCGACCAGTCAACCCTTATATAGGAGTGCTAGCACAAAAAGATGCATGCATGACCACTAAAATTTCCATATTAAAGCGCCGCTCCGGCGGGAGTATGGCGTATGTTGTTACCTTCGGCGGCCCATGGCTACCGGGCGACGGCGACCAGAGAAGAGGCAGCAGGAGGGGAATGAATGCAGCTACTGTTTGGGTTCGCCTTCCGGCTTAAATAAATGCGCAGCATCACGTGTACCCGTGGGTGCACAAATTGTAACATACGTGTCTGCTTAAGTGGGTGTCATGTAACTGGTGTGTGTGTGAGAGAGATTCTGAGAGTCAGAGTGCGTGTGTGCGACTCTACTCTTCGGACATGTACTCAACCTTTTGCATCGGGATATAAGTATAATGGTATTTACTTTAGCTAGTGATTTACGTGGCCATGTTAACGTGGCTGTGTCAAAAAAATGTCACTTCCTGCTAGTGATTTGCGTTATATAATTAAAAGCAAGATTCTCGTGCATTGCAGGGAACATCAATATGCATTTTTTTACAAAACACCTGTTGTGATTAACCCATGCAGGAGTAATCCCATGTGTAAAAACTAATGATATCTCGAGAATTTTATTGGAAAACTAGTATCTCGAGAATGTCATCGAAAAAATGAAAGATGAGAGATAAGGCGAGGAGGAGTGGAGCGTGGTGGTGACTGGTGGTCGGAATGGGCGGAGGCATGGGGGTGGTCGGCGCCGGCAGGAAGCAGCGGCCACCATGCATGCTAGATTATTCCAGAGACTTATTCCTTTTTTAATTGCTGAGCAATGAGGTTGCGGTAGATAATGATGTGGATAGAGGTGCAGGTATCTTTTGTAAAATTATCATAGTCTGCTTTCTATCCTCAGATATAGATCATACGGTCTGTATTACAAGATGGCAGGCACACCATCACCGCCAACTCGTCTTTTCATAATGGTAAAGATGATAAGTTTGCTGACTACTGAAGTAAAGTGGAATTTGTCCATGTTATGCAAGTAAATAAAGGTGATTGTTTATCATACGGGTAAGGTTGGATGAAGGGTGGTAGGAACAAATGCTCCGCCTAGAGCATGTGTGTGTGAGATGGAGTCTTAGTGTGTGTGTGTGTGTGTGTGAGAGAGAGAGAGAGAGAGAGAGGAGAGAGAGATGGAGTCTTAGTTTGTGTGTGTGTGAGAGAGAGAGAGATGGAGTCTTAGTGTGTGTGTG